>NC_135446.1:3085000-3385000 GCF_051991255.1 Vanacampus margaritifer
GTCACCCTCCATACATATATGCTTGTTTGAGTTAAAAAAATCGCTTCCAGACTGGATAATATAGTGGCAAAGTAGTCTATATTTTGGCAGCTACTGCCCATTCTACCCTCAAACTTAAAACATTTTTGCCTATTTTCGGAATTCACGGCGCAATGTGTGGACCAACAACAAGTCTATAAAAACCTAAAAATTCACAGTGCGGTATCATGGAGCCAAGAAGCCAGTAGTTAGTCATATCCATATAGGCCTCTAACGAACAAATATTGGGATTTATGGCACGTCAAGGGATTTTCAGTCTAGAGGTCGTTGAGTGGGCTTTCTCCAGGAGGCCATTTCGGGACACAAGCCTCCATTTTGAGGTTATACAACAGCAGCGGCTACTCTTTCTAATAAACTTTGGACTGGGACGGCTGGAATTTGACGCCTCGTTGCTGTCACGCACTTTCTGGAAGCACTCTTCCTCAGTTCTCTCCTGCCCTTCACATGATTTGAATTGGGACCGTCATGTGAGCAGCCTTAGAAGAGGCCGTGATGTGCGCCATTAAATAGCTAATGGGGAACGTGTCCTTAAAAATCAACCAATCAATAAAACGTTAACATACACAGTCAGTCAGTTATGACGGTTATTTTGGGGAATAATTGCAAGGATTTGCCGTGTTATGTTGTAAAATGTGACTTGTACATTTTACGTATTTGACAGCAGGATGCTATAACTAGAGGTTAGCCAAGTATCAAGAGGAAGTGAGGGAATGAAAAGCACAGTGGATTCTCCAAAATTTCCTTTCAAATCTCATTTTCCCCCACAGTAAATAACGAAAAGTAAGATCCAGGTAATCAAACTAAAATAAAGCAAAAGTACCAATTTTGGGGGTAGATACCAGACAAGACATAAATTTGAGGTAATGAGAAAAAGCTTGTTTTTCTTGTCTCATTCCCAAACTAGCCGTTATATGCTAGTCCATGACTTGTTACATAATGTTTGTTTGCGTCTACTGTATTTAGCGAATTGGTTCCATTTCCTGTCATAACACTTTTCCTCTTTGCAATTATTAAAGTAAACAGAACTAGCTCTTGAATTAGTCTGTTTTTTTTACTGAGCACCAACTTCATTAAATTAAATCTATGTAATTGATATGATTGGTTGTACTGAGGAGCCAAGTTTAGCTCTATACACTGGCGTGTTCAGAACTCCAGAATACTGATAGCATAAACGCCTAATTTGTTTCGGCTTCAGAGGTTCCACTGTGAAGCTATTGTTCATCCAATGACTAATGATTCCAGATAGCCTAAAACCAGCGTATCTTCACAGTGTGATTAACCTCAAGGATTTTTTTTTTTTTTTTAATCAGGACAATCTGATAATTTCGTACACAGTTTCAAACTGACTTGTTCTACTCACTTGTAAGTCAACCCATCTCCTTTAGAGCATAGCTCTTCAGCCGTTTGACCGTCCGAGTGTTGGTCACATCTGCTGGTTCAGAATGTGTTGGCCATTACAAAGCGCTAAGTGACGACACACGTGTAAGCGTGTGCCTTTCCAAATTGAGGTGGGCTGGGGAGGGGTTAATGTCTTACTTGTATGTGAGGCCATCGCCGATAGAGAAGAGCTGCTGCGCCGAGAGTCCATCCTCTGGGACGTAACCCGTGCCGCCACTGATTAAGTAATCTGCCATGCTGGAAAGGAAGAAAGACATTAAGTAAAAATAAAGATGATTCACTACATTGGCGTTTTTTTATGTTTTGTATTTTATTTTGTTCTATGTAATCAGGTTAGTGTGACTTTTCCTTCTGCTACTTTGTTCCGGCTCCTGGTTGGCTACATAATTCCAAGATAACCCATCATAATGATCTGAAATTTTATCATCTTCCATGAAGATATCAAAATAGCGCTTGTTTCTTTATTAGTGATAATTTTCCATGATGTCTGCCTGTGGTACTGATATTACACCATTTGCCTTGACTACTTTCTTCCAGCTTCTGATTGGCCAAATCTAAATTTCTGTCCAAGCCAGCCAACCAGGTGTAATGCTGCTGCTGCATTTGAGGAAGGCGGGAAGTTGGAATTATCCCAGTCGGATTGTCGCAGTGTTGACCTCAAAGTGTTTGAGGCCAATGTAAACAACAAAGATGGCTGATTCCAATGAATTATTTGTTGTTCTGGTTTACCTAGGAGGGTTCCGGTTTTGAGCCTTAGTGTCCCGGGTGCCGCGGATTTTGTCAGCACCACTGCTCCTGTTGTCTTGTTTTGTTGTTGTTGTTTTCTATTCAACAAGCCAATTATTTGGGCCATGTGCATGTCAATCACACAGTTGTCATAGCGATTCATACAATAAACCAATTAAAAAGGAGTTGAACTGTTAAATCACTAGCAAGCAAGTAGGACTACTTCCTGCTTTCGTGTATAAGAACCAAATGTAGTCTTAGTGACCTTATGATGCAGTCGCCGGTCAGACCCAACACTGGCGCAAAGGTAAACGGCACAGCCATCTAACAATAGCTGCCAGGACTGAGCAAAAGAGATTGGATAATGGTGAGTGTGTTAATTACAGCTGTTGAACTGTCAACCTAGATAGCGTTCAGCATTATCTAATGTATCAACACAAGCAGACTGACTAGTCATTAAATTTGTTATAAATAGTTCCTGGGGAGAATTTATGGTATATTTGATTTTCAGCAAAACTGTAGTGTCCTGGTTTTTAATTTTGAAAATCTGGTCGCTCTAATAAATGTTATCGTCAAAGCATTTCATACATTTCACCAAATAAGTTGTTCTGTCAAGTTATTTCGAAACTAGCCACAGCTAGCGAAACTAAATTAATGTAATAATAAATCAAGATAGATCAATATGTTTAGAATCTTTTTCCATTTATCTTCTGTATGTCTGTATCTCAGTGGAAGTCGCCACTGTCGAATGACATCAGGTCGAAGCTGACTTCGTAACTCGGATCTCCCAGTTGAAAGGGGTGTTCCAGTGCATTTTTCCTTGTTGGAAGGAGGTCGGCAAAGTCTGACGACTTCCCACCGTCCACAAATGCAGCATAAGGTGCAACATTGATTACAGAACAAGTCCTCCCACTATACCCTTTAGAGAAATGTTTGGGCAGCCGTAGAAACATCTTGAGGCAGGCAGTAAGTTGATAATAAACAAGCAGAAATGTCTGTCAAGAACCAAGCGCCCACACTACTTTCTTCTAGATGATGTCATACATAGAGCAAATACGTTTTGACCAGAGGATTAAAGAAAGGGAAATGAAGCACAGTTTGCCTCATATACGATAGCATTTGACTTTCGCTGGAACTAATTAACTTCATGCATGAGGGAGGCGACGGTATTGAGTGTAGTTTCTAAACGAGTTCGGTGCTCAGAGGCGCAAAGGTGAATCGTAATGTAACGAGCGTGGAGGGTGATGCTTAGGACACATTAAGAACGTTAATACTTGCTGACGAGGGTGTAAAGCAGTTATAACAAACAGATATTGCATTAAGTTAATTGACATGGGAAAATATGCATAAGCATTTTAAGCGATCACATAGATTTAAATAATAAACATACAGTAAGTACATCGCAGTGTAAAAGCCAGCAGTGCATTAAAATTTTTAACACCAAATGTGACTTTTTAAATTACAAGATTGTATTCGTACAAACAACTATCAATGCATGTGTAACAAGTGCACGCAGAGCAACTTTTTTTGTCAGTGCACGCACCGATAAGGATGGAGCCAGAGTTAGCGATTAGCATTAGCAAAATGCCACTCTTCTTGCTCGGATGTGCGCATGTCCATGTCCACGTCCACTGTCTAGTGTCAACTCACCCATGTTTGTATTTGTATTTCTTTAACTTTTTGGGGGGGATGCTAAGCGTTTTCATTTAACATGGTCCCGATCGCCGGATCACTTTGTATTAACTCAAAGATGAAAGGCGATCTACCGGCTTGGGGGTGAAATGTGGAGCGTGTGGAGCGAGGATGCTAACAGGCGTGCTAATGTCGGCGTGAGTTTACCTCGAAGAAGAAATGAGGGCGGACACGTCGCCCGTGGCTCCAAAAAGTGAGTTCCAAAATAAAAAGGACGGCAAAACTGGAGTGTTTGCCGCTGCTCTGTGCCACGGTGAGGGGTTGTTGAAAATGTAGCAACCGTCGCCTCGAGCCTGTTACATCCTCTTTTCTTGTGGAGGCGTGTTTAATTCCACGCGTGCTGATGCTGCAGCTACGAGCCACACCGCTCACTTGTGACGTCACGGGGTTGAGTTTCACATGCGTACACGTGGAAAGTTGCGGGTTCCACCTGCTAATGTAACAGGTTGGCGTAGGTTCGCTTCTCCGCCTGGGAAACCGTATTTGTATGTATGTGTTTGTGTGATTGAGTCGAGAAAGAAAGAAACGCTTTTTTTCTTTTCTTTTTGAGTGTTGTTACGTGGACGGACTCACTGGTCAAGTGACCTCAACTCCAGACATTACCACTTTTACAAGAATTACATTAAAATGTGAAATGTAAAATGTTTTAAAATGAATTACGTGAATTCACATAAACAAACATACAATTAAATAAAAATTAGCACCTGTACATTTTTTTTTGAATGCACTTACTAACCACTTTATACTTTGTCAAATTTATTGAGCCAAGGCACACATTTACATGAGAAGATTCTTATGACACAGCACCAAAAATGTCACATATACTGAAGCAAACGATGATCTCATCTCAATTACTTACTTTGAATGAAATCTGTCCCTGTTTAGTGGGACAAAAAGCTATTGGTCTGTTGAATGTAGGGCAACAGGTGGAAGAGCATTTAATTGTGTAATTGTGTTCATTGTGAAGAATGAGTCATATTAGGGGGTGGCACGGTGGTTGACTGGTTAGCACGTCCGCCTCCCAGTGCAGAGGACGTGAAATCGAGTCCAGGCTTTGGCCTTCCTGGGTGGAGTTTGCATGTTCTGCCCGTGCCAGTGTGGGTTAAGAAAATGAATGGATGGATGGAGTCATATTAGGCCTTTTTGGCCTGTGGGACTCTGGAGGCAGCTGACAGGTACCGGCTGGCTAAGCGGAATGCAGCTTCAGCGGTCGCTGAGGCTAAAACTCGGACATGGAAGGAGTTCAGTGAGGCCATAGAAAATGACTTAGAGGAAATTCTGGTCCACCACCTGGCAACTCAGGAGAGGAAAGCAGTGCACCTTTAAGACTGTGTATAGTGGAGATGGGGTGCTGCTGAACTCAACTCGGGACGTCGTGAGTCGGTGGGGAGAATACTTCGAAGTCCTCCTCGATTCCACCAACACGTCTTCCTTTGAGGAAGCAGAGTCTGGGGACTCTGAGGTGGGCTCTCCTATCTCTGGGTTCAAAGTCACTGGGGTGGATGGAAAGCTCCTCGGTGGCAAGGCCCCGGGGAGGATGAGATCTGCCCGGAGTTCCTAAAGGCTCTGGATGTTGTGGGGCTGTTGTGGTTGGCACGCCTCTACAACATCGCATGGACATCAGGGACAGTGGTGGTCCCCAGCGGAGTGTGTGTTCCAAATATAGAGGGATCACACTCCTCAGCCTCCTGGTAAGGTCTATTCAGGGGTGCTGGAGAGGAGGGTCCATCGGGAAGTCAAATCTCAGATTCAGAAGGAGCAGTGTGGTTTTCGTCCCGCTCGTGGAACAGTGAACCAGATTTACACCCTGGGCAGGGTTCTCGAGGGTGCATGGGAGTTCGCTCAACCGGTCTACATGTGTTTTGTGGATTTGGAGAAGGTGTTTGACGTGTTCCCCACGAGTAGTCCTGTGGGGGGTGTTTCGGGAGTACGGGGTACCGAGCCCCCTGATACAGGCTGTTTGGTCCCTGTATGACCGTTGTCAGAGTTTGGTCTGCATTGTCGGCAGTAAGTCTCCGCCAAGGTTGCCCTTTGTCACTGATTCTGTTCATAGCTTTTATGGACAGAATTTCTAGCCGCAGCCGAAGCGTTGAGTGGGTCCGGTTTGGTGGCCTCAGTATAGCATCTCTGCTTTTTGCAGACGAGGTGGTGCTGTTGGCTTCATCAAGCCGTGATCTCCAACCGTCACTGGAGCGGTTTGCAGCCGAGTGTAAAGCGGTTGGGATGAGGATCTGCACCTCCAAATCCGAGACCATGGTCCTCATTCGGAAAAGGGTGGAATGCTCTACGGGTCGGGGATGAGATCCTGCCCCAAGTGGAGGAGTTCAAGTATCTTGGGGTCTTTTTCACGAGTGAGGGCAGGAGGAAGCGGGAGATCGCCAGGCGGATCGGTGCAGCGTCTGCAGTGATACGGACTCTGTATCGGTCTGTGGTGGTGAAGAAGGAGCTGAGCCAAAAGGCGAATCTCTCGATTTACCGGTCGATCTACGTTCCGACGTTCCGACCCACAAGCTGTGGGTCGTGACCAAAATAACAAGATCCCGGATACATGCGGCCGAAATGATATTCCTGCTCTCTCTTAGAGATCGGGTGAGAAGCTTGGTCATCCGGGAGGGACTCAGGGTCGAGCTGCTATCCTCCTCGTGGAGAAGAGCCAGTTGAGGTTGCTCGGGCATCTGGTTCGGATGCCTCCTGGACGCCTCAACTGGAGAGGTGTTCCAGGCATGTCCCACTAGCGGGAGGAGGATTTTACTCGTGGTGCAACGGATCACAAAAGTCACGGTTTGGATCGGATCACAAATTTGAGTCATGGATTGGATCGTTTTCGAATCAGCTAAAAAAAAGAATCAGTACTTTGTCTTTTTTGCCAATAAAAAAAATCAACTCAAAATGTCTAATATGGGTTTTTAGTATTTAGGAACACAACTTTAAGTACAATATGAGGCAGATACATTTTTATTTTATACATGGTCCATGTATAAAATAGCACACACACACACACACTATTACTATAATGACGTTTTTTAATTGGCAAAAGTGTTTATAAAATAAATGAAGACAATGTTCTATTTATCTTTTTTTTTATATATAATAAGAAAAAAAACCTCAAAGTGCAATTTAAGGCTGGTCCAGAATATAGAAAAAGAAGGAAAGAAAGACAGGTAACAGCTGTCACTCATTACTGTTGCCAGCCCTTTTTTGCACTTCAGGGCCACCGTACCAGCCAGGCACTAATGCTAACACTAGCTGCTTAGCCACTAACTTCGGAAACTTGTGCCGTATAATACAATGATGGCGTAATTAATGAAGGATATTATAACATTTTAATACCTATTTTCATATATCGATTATTGTTACTGATCATGAACATTTAATTCTTCATTTTAAGTTTGTCAAAGTGTCTTGTGTCCTGAGCAGGGCACATGATGTTGACCTCGTATGTTCTGGGTTAAAGCTGGGACCATATTATTTTATCTAGAAAAGTTCCTTCTCATCACTTTGTACGAAAACATATTTTCGCCCTTGATTTTGCTATACACTGATTGGTCCAGAATTTCTTGTTTTATTTTGTACACGTACATTGTGGTCTTGAACAGAACTTGTTTTGCTTTTCCATTAGTCACGGTCATTGGTGCTTTTGGGTCAAATGATAAAGTGAGATTTTGTTATGAAGAAGAATATGAAAAGTGCCTTGAAAATATACATATTTTGGCTAGAGACGAAGACAGCTGCAACTGCACTAAGAGTTCTATTGTTTGACATGTCCTTCAACTGTATAACACATTTGCTCATTCATGAAGGGAGAGATATTCTGCTTGGAGACTGAATTGTAATAAAAGGCTGGCCCTTCGAGAGGAGGGTGTGCATTGTTGATCAGAACTTGTCGGAGTTTGATTCAGTGGTGCAACAGGAGATCTCCTTTAAGAATTATCCTGCGCAGGAAACTCTGTTCATTTCTCATCTCACCAGTTGGTTTATTGGACACGCAAAAAGTTATGGATTAACTACACCCCTCAGTTGGTGATTTTAATATACCTTCTTCATTAACAAGCGGTTTCTTAGCGTCCTAAATTAGCGATTAAATATGCTTTCGGGGTGGCATTGTGAAAATTTTGGTAGAAAATTTGTATTTTCAATAAAAACTTCGATATGTAAGCTAACACGTCGAAACCGGAAAACAAGCTAGCAGTCACGCCGCCACGCAGGCCGACTTCGTAGTAAAAGCCCACTAAGGGTATTAAGGGTATTTGCAATGTTACATTGGTGTCAATGTATTATGTGTTACGCTTTATTTTGAAATTATCCTTAGCGTAGGCGGTGTGTTGACTAGATTTCCAGCTTCCACCACCAATCAGAGTGTACATTGAGACATTCGCTCTTTTGCCCCATTTTGCCCGGTTGTTAGGAAGATGTTAGGACACCGTTAGGAATTTTTAGGACTTAGTTAGGAACCCGTTTGAACTGTTAAGACTTGGTTAGGAACTTGTTAGGACTCCGTTAGGAAATGTTACGGAGGATCTGTGTTTGAACACAGCTTGGGCAAGTCTTCACATCTATTACTTTTAATGTCATTCATCATTATTACGTTTTATTTCTATATTATCTGTTCTATAGTCAAAATTCAAATTCAACGCGTATATACTGATATAATTACTGCAATTGCATATAATGTCACAGATTCTTCTGTGGATAAAGTGGTCTAGCGGTTAAGGGAAAGGGCAGATAATCAGTGTACCTGGGTTTGAATCCAACTCACACACGTATAAATGCAATATTGAATTTTTCCATCGGATATCATTCGTTCCAGTTTTCCATCTAAATGAATGTAGGGTACTTTCACTTTTCATAAGCATTCAGCTTTCAGTATTCCCATGCAATTTCTGCAGAAATTGCACTTAGTCTAGTTCTTATAGCATTTTATTCTCTTCACTTATACTCCTCACTTTTTAACTCCCACATAATACATCGATTTACACCGTTCAAATTTCAACTTGGTTCAAAAATTCACGCCTTCCGGGGTATTTATCGTCTGATTCCATATTACTTACAGTATTGGTACAATTTAACGTTAAATATACATTTTTCCCCATTCATTCTCAATGGGACTGACATTGAACATTGAACCAAGTCCCACTTTCAACGCCCACTTCAATACATACAACTGACCATCATTACCATGGAGGGTACTGCATGCCTAGCTGGCGCTGTTGAGTGATTTTTTTTGTGTGCATTTTCCCCCCCATTGGATATCATTTGTTCCACTTTTCCATCTAAATGACTGGAGGGTGCTTTCAGAAAACACTTCGCCATATAAATTTCAACTTGCTTCAAAAATTCAGGCAGTCCGGGTTTAAGTGTTCTTTTTATTAATTTATCTTTGAACTACAATTAATACTTTGTAAATTTTCACATAATTAATCTTTCAATTTACTATATAAGCATTCAGCTGAGCATTCAGCTTCCAGCATTCCCACCTATTTCTGCAGAAATTGCACTTAGTCTAATTATTATTACAGTCTTGGCATAAACAAAACATCACCCTAAAGTGAATGTGGAAACTTCTACCTACGTGCACTGAGGAGAGAGTTATACAAAGATGCACATTGTGTTGCCATAAAAGTGAGGGTTTAGGAGACTGGAAGGGATTTGATTTGAATGGCTTAAAGTGGGTCATTGGCCATACGGCTCAGTGGTTCCTTTTCCCGAGCCTGCGAGGGATTGCCCCGTGGTGATCCAGGAGAGCCCTATTTTTAAAAGCTTTCACTAAGTCTTGTTTGTGTTAGCATCAGGCGCTAAGCGAAGGCAGCTATTATCGGAGTGGCCTTGGAGCCGCTCGACCTCGGATCGGAACGTCCTACCTCTCCGGACCCAACCCGGCCTGGATGCGGGTGGCGCTATAGCGCTGTGCTGCCGTCTCGTGCCGGACGTAGTGCTCCCCTCGAGTATACACTTCTCCCAACATCCTCCTCCGGTCCACCTGTTGACCCTCGTAGACGTCCATCTCCGCTCTGGGCTAGACGTTTGACTCCCTTGCAAAGTCTAGGCTACATTTACAATTCCATGTGTGAGAACCTTGAAAGTTGCTTATCTGGCAGCAACAGTAGATGTTCCCATGTAGCAAGGACTCACAGAATGCACCTGCCTTGAAAAGAGACAAGAGGCATGTCAGCGGGGGGAGTCGCCAAGGAGATTCTCCCAGAGAGCGTGTATCACCGTGGTAATGTTAAGCCAGCGCCGCATCACCGACTAGAGTTGGGAGTCGCCGTGATGGACAAGCAGGACAAAGCAAAACCAGGCCCTGGAGCCAAGAGAACGAGACAGGAGAGTGTGAAGCCATTTAATCCTGAAAAATAGAATTTTTTTATACACTGTCTGCATACAGTCTCATGCGCCCCCACCCCCGTAGTGGACTTCACTTCAACCTCCAAACAACAGACATGTGCAACCTATTATACATCGTCTGTCGTTGTGAATTTACTACACACATTAGTACGACCACCTGCAGGTGTCGGTGACAGTTAAGATGGAAAATCCTCTTCCCTTCACCACATGCTAACACATTGGAGCTGCCTAGTGGTGTGACATCAGGTTCGACATCACATGCAGACTTCATGGGGGACGAGACGGCTTCAATGAAAAACATGCTCTAATGGCCGTCATGTGTGCACGGTAAGGACGCGGTCACGAGGAGCCATGCCAACAACCTTAAAAACTAATCAGGTGTAGGCTACACACACATGGGTCTCATTCACAATTGAAGAAAGACTATAAAAGTTATCTCAACAGTTTATATATACAGTGTTCCCCAGGGCTGGACTGGTACAAGAAATCGGCCCTGGCATTTTGACTTATTTCCACATGGTCTGACATTGTTGTTCACGTTGATTTTGGTTCCGTTTGTTGTCTATATTCAAAATGGATTAATGGGCTAGTCCCTCTAAATTGTGGGCCAGTCTATTGGGGTAAAATGGAGGAAAATAATAACTTAAAAATCACTGTGTCTGACCCAAAAGACGCCGGCCCACCGGACACGTGCCCTGTATGCCAGATGGCCAGCCCAGCCCTGGTGTTCCCTCACTTTTCATTGCTGACACGTTCCAAACAATAACTCAATTTCTGCAAATTAGATTTGGACTTTTTATTATCATTATTTTATGTTGGAGGGATTTAGAACCCCTCCCCATGCGGCTTTCACCATTCTACACTTGTTACACATAGTAAATTTAATATTGAGCACGCAAAATGTAGAATAAATACCAAGCTGCTGATTAAGTTTTTATTTTTAATCTTATAATGGCTTACCTAACCAACAAATGTTTGATTGTAAAATATGTATTACAATAGCTATAATTGTATTCAATTAATAGTATAATTCGATTATACTTTAAAACAGATGTGGAGGTTTATGTAACTTTGTTTAAGTTTGAAATCTTTTTTGAACTACAGCCTTCTTTTCCTTCTGTCAATACACTTCCATCCCTATTTTTTATTACCCTAACCTGTTGCACATCCTTTCCATCTCTGTCTCTTTGCCTTGCCAACCTGTATAGATCAGTCTCTCCCTCCTTACTATCCAACCTAGCATACAAGTCATCATAAGCCCCTTGTTTGGCCTTTGCCACTTCTACTTTCACCCTACGCTGCATTTCCCTGTACTCCTGTCTGCTTTCTTCAGTCCTCTCAGTGTCCCACTTCTTCTTACCAAACTTCTTTCTTTGGATCCACTTCTGCACCTCCTCATTCAACCACCAAGTCTCCTTATCTCTTTTCCTTTCAGATGACACACCAAGGACTGTCCTACCTGTCTCCCTGATCACATTTGCTGCAGTTGTCCAGTCATTTGGAAGCACCTCCTGACCATCCAGAGCCTGTCTAAACTCCTTCCTGAAAGTCATACAACACTCTTCTTTTTTCAGCTTCCACCATTTCGTCCTCTCCTCTGCTTTTGCCATCTTTATCTTCCTCACCACCAGTCAGTCTACTCACACTACCATCCTATGCTGTCTGGCTACACTCCTACCACTACTTTGCAGTCGCTGATCTCCTTCAGATTACACCGTCTGTAGTCTACCTGTGTACTCCTACCTCCACTCTTGTATGTCACCCTATGTTCCTGCCTCTTCTGGAAGAAAGTATTCACGACAGCCATTTCCATTCTTTTTGCAAAGTCAACCACCAACTGTCCTTCTGCGTTCCTCTACTGGATACCAAACTTGCCCATCACCTCCTCATCACCACTGTTCCCTGCACCAACGTGTCCATTGAAGTCTGCACCAATGACAACTCTCTCACTTCTAGGGATGCTCTGCATCATTTCATTAAGGTCCAAACAAAAGTTTTCCTTTTCCTTCAGCTCACATCCTACCTGTGGCGCATACCCACTAACAACTACAGTAAATGAAATAATTAGATTAAATGTACTAAAATAATGTCTACTAATGTATACTTTTGACATAAAACTTCCCATGTCTATTTCATCCCTCAAAATAAAGATTAACTCACTTGAAAATAGATTTTATTTTTACATTTATGAGGCTGATTTACCGCCGTTTCCCACTAGTTAAATTTAATGAATATTCATGATAAGTCTGTCAGCTCCCTCTGACCTTAACAGGAGTGCAAGGGTGACTGACATTGCCCTCTGTCGGATAATGCATAGCATTACACCCAATAACAGTTGCAGGCCCATCCAAGTAGCAAGCAGGCCCAACGCTGATTTTAGGCTTATTTTACGAAATTAGATGTTCTCAGGGTAGTATGGCCCGCAAGGTGAAATTAAGAAGGCCCATAGTTGATTCCTTTAGTAGCTACCAGTACTTTACTGTCTCAAGTCATGATGGGAGATATTGATACAGCCATCCATCCATTTTCTTAACCGCTTACTCCTCACAAGGGTCGCAGGGGTGCTGGAGCCTATCCAAGCTGGCTTCGGGCAGTAGGCGAGGTACACCGTGAACTGGTTGCCAGCCAATTGCAGGATATTTATACATATTCTGTAATTAAATTCAAAGTGCTGCATCTGACTGAATTTTTTACTGATTTGCAAATCGGAGTGCAGTTTAGTTGGTCTAGAGCACATGTGTCAGAGTACAGTCCTTGAGGGCCTGAGTCCTGCATGTTTTCGAGGTCTCTCGACTCCAACACACCTGATTCAATGAAATATGAATCAGCTGTGTTGAATGTGGGAAACCTCTAAAACATGTAGGACTCAGGCCCTTAAGGACCGGACTTTGACTGGTCTAGAGCTTGGCTTCTGCTGTGTCATCCCAATGAAGGACACAAGGTTTTAATTTCTGCTCTTGAATGCTTGGCTGTACTTCATCTGCTGCAGAGAAATTCTGGCACATCATGAACAATTTTCACAAAGCCTGCTTGGACAACTGCTCTCTCTGCCTCTTTGTTTTTTGACATTATTATGAAAGTGTGGCTGGTTGGTTAGCACATCCGCCTCCCAGTCCAGAGGATGTAAGATCGAGTTCGGGCTTCGGCCTTCCTAGGTGGAGTTTGCATGTTTTTCCCATGGCAGATTAATTGAACACTCTAAATTGTCCATAGGTGTGATTGTGAGTGTGGGTAGTTGTTCGTCTCTGTGTGCCCTGCAATTGGCTGGCAACAAGTTCAGGTTGTACCCCGCCTACTGCCAGAAGCCAGCTGGGATAGGCTCCAGCACCCCCCGCGACCCTTGTGAGGACAAGCAGTTAAGAAAATGGATGGATGGATGAAAGTGTATGACAGGAAATGGGGAGGGGGAATCCAGAATTGTTTTTAATCCCTGCTGTTGCAGGCCAAGTAATAATACCTTTGTGCCACCTGACTGAGTAAATAATTTTTTTATGGATCATCAAAGACCTATGTAATATAATTAGCAATTATTAGACCTACAACTATATATATATATATATATATTAAATGTACATTGATGTGAGAGTTTTTTTTCTTGGAGTATTTTTTTCTAATTAATTATTTTCTTTCTTCTAATTTCAGATTATTCTAGATTCCAGATTAATCTGGTTAGTTGTCACAGGCTATACTATACTACTGTACACATTTTACATTTGTTCAATTGAAGGCCCGGTGTTTCCCACAACCCCGTGACTACTCTGGATTGGGGAATCATGACCAGTCAGTCAGTCTGTGTGTGTGTGTGTGTGTGTGTGGGAGGAATTTTCCACAGCTGACTTTTTTGGGGGGGGGGGGAGTCATTACGTGCATGAGCGTTTTAGAATAAATAAGTGCCGTCACTGCTCCCCATTATGGTTAGTGATATATATAATTATTAATTTTATGATTAGTTTTATACGTCAGAGAGCGAGAAAAAAAATGCTGGCAATAATGACTTTAAAAATGGGGGAGGGGGTAAGGTAATAGGCTATTCCTTGAACCAGAACCAGCCCAAGGAAGAAGCCCACGGTTGAAGGTGGAAGCTAGAATAGCGGCGCGATGACGGCTATTGGGTTGTCCCTGGACATGTGAAAATCGCGGATACATTCGTGGATCTGAAATCATGTGAAAATCAAGAAAATGTTTGTGGATTTGAAAAACATGTGAAAATGACAAATATGTTTGTGGATCTCAAAAACACATGTGAAAATCACAAATTTATTTGTGTGAATATTTTTTAGACAAATCTCTCCCCATAAGTGTGTAGTGTGGTGGGGAAAGCAGGTGAGGCAGTTGTCTTGGGAGCACACCGAAGTTGCAGACAGGTTGCTGCTTTGCGGTTGCTTTACCGGGTTTGTGGGCTATAGTGCGTAAATACCCCTCGCGAGTACCCACCTGAAGACTAGGGAGGGAGTTAGTTAGTGTGGGTGTTAGGTAGTTAGTGGGGCAGCCTGGTGGTGCGTTTTTGGTCATTTGTGGCTGTCACGTTTCTGTCTGATTGGCGTGTGGGTTTGTGATGGAATCTGATGATGATGGTCACAGGCAGGCGAGTGTCGGAAGTAAGGCGAGGGGGAAGAAAAAGCGGCCCCCGTTTTTGGATTATGCTGAGGATTGTATTGTGGGTGCTCCGAAAATCCTTAGAGTTGGTGGCGATAGTGACCGTAGGGTGGTGTTAAAGATTAGGAGCGGCCAGGAGGGTCTTAGGTCCTTTAATCTGCTTTGTCTTGCCAAAATGTTGAAGGAATTGGTAGGGGTTGTTTAGGATTACTGTTCTGTTAAACTGTAAAAACCTCTTTCCGGTGGAGCCCAAATGACATGTGTGTCTTAGCTATTAGGTCACACGGGGCCGTTCTTGTGTTCAAAAGGGCCCCCAGCGTGAGTGTGATATGAGGGAGTGGGGATGCGGGCTTCAACACCTGCTGGTGAGGACGCAGCACTTTCCATGTTAATGAGCCGTCCCCTCCCCACTCCCACACGCCTTCCTCTGCTCGTCTGCTGCCTCCCCCCCTCCAATCAGAGCACACGCATCCCGTCCGCGGACACCTCCACTGGGGCTTCGGAGCGGTTGTAGTCCGGGTCATGATCTGGAGGCGAGTCATCGCTCTATGCGTTCTGCTCCACTTCGGGGCCGAAGCGCGTACTCGCCCGCTGAGGAGCGCTGCTACCTCCGTGGGCAACTCCAGGGCTTCCAGCGGTCCTGCCTTCGAGTCGTGCCAGGTCAGCCTAACCCCCGCCGAGCATCGAGTATTGGACGACAATACACACGAGGTGAGGTGTTCGTTTTCGTCAAACATGGGCTTGGTCTATTTTGTGATCATGTGATGGTTTTCATTGTGTTGAGTGTTGAATGTTGTAAACTATTGATCACCACGCTGGAAATGTGTCAATTCTATGCTTGTTGCAATAAATGACAACCCACCACCATCATTACTTAGCAAGTTTACATGCACAGGTGCATCTTAACAATTACAACATGGTAGAAGCGTTCATTTGTTTTAGTAGTTAAATTCAAAAAGTGAAACTCAGAAATTACATAAGCTAATTTAAAACAGAAAATGCTTTTCAGACTGACAAGTCGAAGCGAAGTGTGGTATTAAAAATCATTTTTGATGTTTTATATTGTAATTTTGAAAATTTTCACTTTTAGGGACTATATAGCCAACAGTTGTCTTTTAAAAGTGCTTTATGAATAAAGATGAGTTGAGTCTGTATACAAGTCTCACTTTTTGAATATACTTTTGACATAAATCTTCCCATGATATTCAAATTTTATTTAACCAGTATTCATTACATGCATAATGGGATTATCTTAATTTTGTCATTTTTGTTGACGTATCATTAAAAACTGTAAACATTTCTTGTTTTTAAGGTACAGAAAACAAACATGTATTTATTATTTATGCAAAGCAACAGAATGCTAATAAGGTAAAGTAGTTTTTCTGTTTAATTAGACAGCTGAGTTGGTGTGATTTTGCTTTCAGACAGGCTTTAATGGTGATGATGGCTCCTATGTGATTCTCACGTGGGTGGGCGATGGTACCGGGGTGAGTATGGCAATAAAACACCAAATCGTCACCCCACAACTACATATTAAGCACAGCTCTATTTTTCTAGGTCATCCTGGTGTTGTCCACAATTAGCGCTCCCATAGACACATTCCTCGAGGGGGGCTCCTCACGTCTTTACCGGAGGTTAGTCATGAATAACAAAATAATATGACATGCTATAGCAGCACTGTTGTCCAATCCCATCTTTCCTTTCCAGTACAGATTATGGCAAATCCTTCCACGACATCTCGCACAGCATCAACCACACGTTCATCAATGAGGAGTTTGGAGTCAGCGTGGGACCAGGAAGTTCTGTGAGTTGGAAGTCATGCTAGTTAGTAGGTGCTAGCATGTTAGCTGAGGCAATCTTAGTGTTGCTATTCGATAGAAACCATGTTCCTCCATCAAAAATGGTATTTGGAGTCCCTAAAGTGGTAATACTGTACAAGGACAATTTTATGGACACCTTGGCTTGATTGGTTGGTCACAAGTCACATGGCCTGGAGTCTCACTTCAGAAATCCAAAAATGATTCCAGCCTGCTTTGTATTACATTAAAGTTTTTGACAAGTGATAGTGCTATAGAGTACTTGGCAATTTTGCTGGTCCTCTTCAAAGCCCCACTTCAGCAACCAGAAAATGGTTCCTATAACTCTATGTATGATTGAAGCAGGTGATATTAACCGCTGACACACCCGTGGTGGACCATCCGGGCGGCATCATCTTCACCTCTACAGACGCTGGTGCCACCTTTCGCTACACCCAGCTCCCCTTCCACCTGGCTCAGTCAATCACCTACCACTTCTTCAATCCTGACTTGCTGGTGGCGCTTAGCATCGACGTGAGTCATACACAGCATGTTTGTTCTACTTTTTAAAAGTGCAGACAATGCTATTACAAGCACGCACATCACGCCTTGGGGAGAAGAGGGTAAACATGGCCATTGTGTTCCTGTTCCTGCCTTGAAGGGCGCTCTGTGGCTCTCGCTGGACTTTGGTGCCATGTGGACAAAAGTGCATGATGGAGTGCATTCTTTTTCATGGTGAGAATCAACAGGAAGTGACACACAAAACTAAAGCCAAAAGGATACCTTGTAAAAACACAAGACATCATTTTTAGATTTGATTCATATTGAATGCTATTAAAGTCCAAGTTTGAGACCCTTTCTTTCTTTAGGGGAGCTGGCATCAATTTGTTCTTCAGTTGCAGCAAAGCAGACACAAGTAAGAGTACAAAATGGAAGCTGTAAATCATTTATCCAGTACAATCTGATCTATAATGTTTTCCTGGATATATATATCAAATAAATTCAGACTTTTACCCTCTGTTGTTGTAGTGGACGCAGAAGAGAGGGGAGATCTGCAGCTGAAGAAGACCAAAGACCTTGGCAAGACCTTTGATGTCATCCACGAGGATGTCTACAGTTTTGGCTACATCGGAACTTTTCTCTTCTTCTCAGTCATGGAAGACACGGTGAAACATCTTCAAAGATCACACCACTATAGGCAATGCTTTCAGATGACATTTGTGATATTTTCTTTTCAGCGATCTCCGAGGGTCATGTATTTTTCATCCGACCAAGGAGACACCTTTAGTCGAGCACTACTCCCATCAGCCTCAACTGAACAGGTGAGAGTTTCAGTTAGTAAAAGAAGATTGCTAGGAGATAACATGATTTTGATGAATAATTCTTGAATCAGCAAATGAATGATTAACACTCCTTGAATAAGACAGAGGCTAACACCGAATACTAAGCCAGAAGCTAATGGAATGCTCACTCAACTCACACTATCCGAGGATAGCATGATGTCGATGTTCCAGTGTTTAGTATACAATTAGCCTTACATTTTTGGCAACACACATTTTGATTACTTTAAACCTAAACTTGATATCAGGCAACTTGACTGAGGGGCTGTTTTTTAGACTCAAGACATTAATAGGACTCATATAGCCGAGGCTAGCATAGCGTTCGTTGCTGTTCAATGAAAAAAAAAAAAAGAGCTTCAGACAAACGTGTGCAATTAGATTCACATTTGAGAAATAAAATTAGCCTTTTTTCTCAACTATGCAAACATTCAGACATTTACAAATGTCGCTAGCACAATTTAATGAAATTTGGTGACATAAAGCAGGTTTACAACACGATCACACACCTTTTAATTGCAGCTAGCTAAATGTAGAGTAGAGGTTGATCAGACCGAAGCCACAATTCCAGTGACGACCTTTTCCTTTTCTAAAAGGCACTTCTCTCTCGTATCAATTAGACAGCCCAAGAATGAAATTAGTCATCACAATTACACATGTTCTCATGCCTCCATCAGCCTCCATGACACACTCATTTGTGTGTGTTTGCAGTTTTACTCTATCTTGGATGGAGATGAGGACATGCTCTTTATGCATGTGGACAATCCAGGAGGTAAAAACAAGGACGAATATAGCTACAAAATTGGCACAAACACACTGTTTTTCTTTGTTGTAATGGAAATACTCAACAGCAAGGACTGAACTGGTTTCACAAGTTTTGGCTGCTGCTGACAAATCATTCCATCATACTCGCCGTGTTTGCATACACCATGCCAGCTGGATGGTGTTTTATTTCCTTACGCCTTTTTCTACATTCCCATCAAGCCTGTTTACCCCTTTTTAACATATGTTACATAAATGGCTGCAATTTCCTCTTTTTGTAAAATTCTGGTATTAAGTTGACAGAAGTTCAGATAAGGGAGATACATGCTTTATGTTTTGTCGACTGCGGTGGTTGGTTAGGTGGGTTGAATACTGGTAGCACAGCAAAAGGCTGACAAACGTATCTGGGGATCAGGGTGTATCACAAGAACACACACAAACACACTCCCAAACACTGTTTGTCGCCTATTTCAGCTGACCTTGTCCTCAATGGCTGCACTTGACAAATTTATGACTTGACATCTATTTATTATAAAAGGTTTAGACCTACAACAGAACCTACACAATTGGAAACGGGTACAGTAGTAGCCTGTTTACATAAACCAGGATATCATTTATACTGTAATAGATCAAGGGTTACCAAACTGTGGCACATTATAGAGATTAGATTATGGCTTTAGCACTAGTTATAGTTATTAAAGGTTTAGGCATAGACCATATCAAAAAAACAATATTAAGGTACAGTTTAGTAGGAATTCCCAAAGTGTAAGGGTATACGAGCACTAAGGGTTTAGAGTTATGACTTCAATCATTGTTCTAATTAATCCATACATACCCATCCTGCACCAGAATGTTGAGGGGAGCATGCGATTAACTTTTGGACTGTCAGAGAAAAGTCTTACAACATCATGTAAATTCCCATAGACACATACTTTGGCACAATGTACACGTCAGATGACCGTGGCATCCTTTTTTCCAAATCCCTGGAGCGCCACTTGTTTGATGGGCAACGGAAGAGCGATTTCCGGAATGTCACATCACTTCGTGGTGTGTACCTTACCAACAAACTAGACAAAGGTAGGCTAGTCCATTCCCATATTGTGTTGAACACACTGTAAAAGAGATGATTTGTTTTCATTTGCTGTTTCAGATGGACGAATCCGATCAGTCATTTCATTCAATCGGGGAGGAACGTGGTGTCAGCTTTCCAAACCTCACAATGTGGAATGTGGACAGGACGTAAAGAATGTGAGTTAAATGCGGTTCATACATGTATTGTTTGTATATATATTTGCCTAATTCACAATTTTAGCAGTGCAACCTTCATATTCATGGAGAACACAGTCGCATCAATCGCATTGTCCCAATGCTCCTCATGTCTGATCCCACTGCTGTTGGTCTGGTCATCGCACATGGTAACAATAGTACATGGTAACATCTCCTAATATGCTGTTTTATATTGTGTATAACTCTCCTGTGTCTTAGGCTCAGTGGGTGATTGCCTGTCATCGTGGCAGCATCCAGATGTGTTTGTCTCCTCTGATGGGGGATACAAATGGAGGGGCACGCTGAGGGGTCCCCACCATTACAGCATACTGGACTCTGGTGGGCTTATTGTAGCCGTGGAGGCACGGCGTGAAGGACAAGTCAAGACAGTCAAGTACGGAGCAAACAAGAGCTCACTCTTGTTGTTGTTTTTGATAGGTTCTCAATCTAGGTTCCAATGGGTGTTATTGTTGTTGTTGCTTTTTGCACTCGTTCTTCTTCTCAAACCAGGTTCCAGCAGTTGTTATTGCTTTTTGTTTGCTCTCTTCTCCATGCTTATCCACAGCTTCCCAAATCAAGATCTACCTTTTGTTTTTGCTCTCTATTTTCTCCTCGTCTATCCCTAAGGCTCCCAAGCCAGGTTTCGACTGATGAGATCCCCTGATAAAACCTGTTTTCCTGTTGTGCTTCAGGTTCTCAACAGATGAGGGCCAGTGCTGGAAGTCGTACAACTTTACTGAGCAGCCCTTCTTCTTCGCCGGCCTGGCTTCAGAGCCAGGCTCCAAGGCCATGAGCGTCAGTGTATGGGGCTTCCGTCCCGAGGACGACAACCAACCCATGTGGGTGGCGGTCACCATTGACTTCCAGAGCCTCATCACAAGAGAGTGTGAGAGTTATTGTTTGAAATATAAATTGAACCCTTATCCCGATTCTCCCAGAAAGAAAAAAAAACCTTGAGACTACATTCTGATGTCTTTCCCTCAGGTAATGACCAAGATTACGAGGAGTGGTTGGCACACTCAACACAGGGAGGTGATTTGGAGAGGGATGGCTGCGTCCTGGGTGTCAAGGAAACTTACCGGAGACGGAAGAAACAAGCCATGTGCCGGAACGGTCGCGGCTATGTCACGGTAAAGAAGGAAAGTCCGTGCCTGTGCACCAGGGAAGATTTTTTGTGGTGAGAGCACCAGATTATAATATAATGATCTGTTCAGCAGCCATTCTAAACAAACTACCCTTTGAAACAGCGACTATGGCTACCAGCACAATGTGAACACATCAGAATGTGTGCGACAACCCGATACACACAACAAAACTTTGGAGATGTGCCTGAATGGAGAAGAGGACGAGCTCCTAACGGCGGGCTATCGCAAGGTCCCGAGTGACCGCTGTGAGGGGGGCTTTTCTTCTCAGATGGCAGTCCAGACTGTCATCAGACCTTGCGGTGTCAAACCTAGCCCGGGTTCACCCTCCGCCCACTTCACTGCACCAGTGACACACTTTGACACACCAGTGAGTAGGTTTGACATCCCAAAACTCTTTCTCAAACACTTTTGGAGCTTTTTTGTGTGTGTTTTCAGCAAGAGAGGATGGTGCTGATGCTGGTGTGCGCTGGCGCAGGCATCATCGTCCTGGCAGCTGTGGTTTCTGCTTTGGTCGCCATCAAGAGAGGGGCGAATCAGAACAGGTGAATCAAATGGGTGCACATTGAAACACTTCATTTTACCTGACTGTTGTTTCACACCGTGCCTCTGAAGGGCACCAGAATATCGCTTCTCCAATCTCCAGATTCAAGATGACCGCAATGGAACCACAGGGGATCTTGAAAATACCAACAGCAGCAATGGAACGGCTTGTCCGCAGGACTCAGATAATGTAATCACGACACAGTAAATTCTGTAGAGTAAATTTGACTCTATTTATAGTTGGACCAAATAAACTCAGTTTTAGAGTAATATTTACACTTGGAAGAGAGTAAAATTAAGAATTGAAAAATAAAATAAAATAAAGTCACTCAAGGGTTAGGGAACAAACTCACAACCTTCAGCTTGGGACACAACCGATCTACTCCCTGAGCCACGCAGCTCCTGCTGTATGTTAGTATATTGCTCATGTCAGCTGGAATCTTTGTAACTCCAAGAGATAAAAAATGACAGTTTTGGTCTGTTCTTGGAGATAAGCAAACAGTAGGAAAGGCATAGCTCAGGTGGTAGTGTGGCAGTCTCCCAAGCTGAAGGTCCTGAGTTAGTTCCTCAACCCTTGAGTGACTTTACCCCCCCCCCCCCAATTCTTTGTTTTACTCTCTTCCAAGTGTAAATATTAGCCTACTCAAAAATTTAGTCTATTTGGTCCCACTCTAAATAGTCAAATTTCTTCTACAGAATTTACTGTGCACTTAAATCAACTAAACGGTATGTTTTTTTTTTTTAATTTAAAATAATTTATGACAATAATCTCTTTCCCCCCCAGCAAAACCTTCTGCAGTGAAACCCCTTTTGGACTGAGCCTACATAGGATTTCGAAGAGCTGTCAGAAAAATGAAAATAATAACTTAATTTATTGACATTCATTTGCTTGAATTCATTCCCTTCAGCCTTGATTTATATATATTTTTATTTGAATATTAAAGGGGATATTGATGTTACTCTTGTTTTGTACTGCTTTTTATATAAATGACTGATAAATTAATTACGCACAATGTACGTTATACAAAGAAAAATTAGCTAACGTTTCTTGCTTTTTGTGTTTGAAAGCTTTGCTTATTTTGTATAAAACCATGTGGGGGCGCTGCAGTGTGTTCTACCTCTTGATTGAGTTTAGAAGAAAAAAAAATCCGGAAGCAGGAAAAGATCATCTCTTAAAAAACATCTTACTATGACACAAATAAAGAAAATAAAGAAGATGTCAAGGCAGAAATCCAACCGTTATCTAACCATACTTACCGCAATAACTTGCAGGCAGGCGTGTGTCTTTTAAAACAAATAAACAAACTACTGGTATCTTCACGGCTTCCACCGCGTCTTTCTTGTCCCAAGCGTGAGCGCTCTGTTTGACTGCAGGAGCTCAGGTGTCACTTCTGGACTGGACACGGGAAACGTCGAGAGGGTTTCGATTTGCCTTGGAAACGGCTATTTCCTCGTCACAGTCGTTCTTTGTTTAACTGGTAAGTCAGTCAGAGCACGAACCAAATTGTTTTTCAATGTTTTAAAAATGCAAAGTGTTGTCATCACTTTTAATGGTTTGCCGAAGCCAGTGAGAGTCATTTCTGTTCTAAGGTGCCACTTTTACAGCTAACTTCGTAATATAACAACATTCTTTAAATACTGTCTTTAGGCGTAAAGTTAATGCTTGTGTGGTTTAAATGAAATTAGTTGCTTTTAAGTGTCAATTGGAAAGATGCTACTAGGGCACAAAACTTTGCTTGGCAGCTAGCCAACAGGAAGTGCTCCTTTGAAAAATAGTACAAAGTAGGTGCTTGTTAGTATAACATTTCATATATATATATATATATATATATATATATATATATATATATATATATATATATAGTTATATATATATATATATATATATAGTTATATATATATATATATTAGTTATGGTTATATATAGTTATATATATATAGTTATATATATAGTTATATAGTTGTGTCCTTTGTTGACTGTTTCAGGGTGTCAGAAATTAACGGAATATGGTGCGAACTGGAGGTAAAACCCCAATTGTACTTAAAACCAACATCATATGGGATTTCTGATTGTTCCAGAAAAGGGACACTGGCAATGAAGCAATTCTCAAATATGGTCCTTTCCTCAGGTATTTTGAAGTTGACAGCGCTTATCTCCGCATTCATCCTGGCCATATACCTGGCCTTCCAGCTGCTGGGGATAAGGATGGAGTTCCGGCTGGGAAGCAAGATGGGTGAGCGATGAGCAGCAGGGAAGGGAGGTTGGGGATGCAAAATGTCCAGATCGCCATAACTATGTATTGTTTTTATGTCTTTTAGGCAAATCGGTTCTTGTGAAAGAAGACTGTAAGTATATTTTTTTGTGGTTAGAACGCCTGCCAATTGAACATTCAAAAATCTGTGGGGAAATCTGTGTTCCCCTAGCAGCCAAACCAGTGGGAAACAAGTGTGAACTTTCCAAAGCATGTCCCATCGGTCACTTTGCCTTCAAGATGGCCAGTGGCGCGGCCAGCGTGGTTGGGCCCAAAATTTGCTTGGAGGACAAAATGTAGGCGACTTAATGACTTTACTTTGATTGTAAAGCAATACAGCAGCAGTCTTTGTGTTTGATGAAGGCGTTGGAATTGAGAGGGGGAAGGGTTGTCAAGTCAAATAGAGACCCTGGAGCGTGTGGGCGTGTCCTCTTCTACACACATCTGATTATCTCCTGTTTTTCAGGCTCATGAGCGCCGTGAAGAACAACGTGGGACGAGGAATCAACATTGCTCTTGTCAATGGTAATGCCGCGTGTATATTTGGTCAAGATCAAACTTGTGGAGTTTCCTTAAGATTTTTCTGTTGAATGGCTTACCATCCATCTTCGCCGCTAAAATGGCTGCATCAATACAAAATGACAGACTTGCTGTGTCATCTCGGGCATAGCTTCTTGAGACTTTTTCTTGTATCTACTGTCTACTCATGACTACCAAATTTTATGATGTTTGCTCAATCTCTGGCTTGTAGAGTTGACTTCCTAGAGTTTCATGTTTTCAAGTCGTCCACCTTTGCCGTTATGCTGCGGCCACACGAAATAGTGAAAATGAAAACAGAGTCTTTGTTGCGTTATCCATCTGTATAGCACAACAACTGTCATGTCTGGGAGGATCAGGTTTTGGTTGAGGGCCCCGATTGGTCCTGAGTGGATTCCTGCCCTTCCGCAGGCTGACCAATCCGGGCTCTCAGCCACTTGTGCCTGGCCTCAGGTGTGACTAATCAACCTAATTTGTGTGGGTATTTAGTTCCCGGGTGGTGATCAGTCCTTGTGGGATCATTGCCATTTGTTATGGTCACACCCGGAGTTTGTTTTGTCTTTTTTGGTTTTGTGTTGTACAAATAAAGTACAACTGTCTAACCCGCACTCCTGCCGTGGTTCTCCTGCCTCCCTGCATTTCGGGTCCTCTACGCCTCACCTCGACAGACACCACGCCGCTCCGTGACAACAACAATAAGATAACATTTCTTGGGTGTGTTGCACTTTGGGGGCACCTGCAAATGTCTGCTTCAAACCAAAATAACTTCCTATGTCTCTTCCGTGTGGCATCTTGATACTTTTTGTGGTTCTCTTTGTAATACAACGTTCTTGTTTAACTTGTAATTATTTGTTGTTGATCAGGAAAAACAGGAGAGCTGAACAAAACGGACTTCTTCGACATGTGGACTGGAAGTGAGAACCATGTTACTTAAGATATTAAAAATAAAAACATCAGCACAGAACAGATGTCATTGCATTCTATCCTAGACGTGGCCTCCCTCATCCAATTCTTGAAGGGAATAGAGGAAGGGACGGTGGTCATGATGGCGTCCTTTGATGATCCCTCCACCAAGTACGGACCCTGAATGTCTTCACACCAATGAATTTTCCCCTTTAACTGTTGATATTTTATGTTTTTCGTCCCCCAGGCTCAACGACGAGGCACGGAAGCTAATTGCGGATTTGGGAAGCACGGCCATCAAAAACTTGGGATTTCGGGATAACTGGATCTTCGTCGGAGGGAAAGGGATCAAGACCAAGAGTCCATTTGAGCAGGTAGTGTGCACCAGCAGCCTTTTTATTATCTAAAGTTCGTTTTTGATGTTGGAAAGATGGACAAAGTAGGACGTTTAGTTGGACTCTGGTCGCTTGAGAGGAAACTCGAGTCCCAGAAGACTAAATTATTTACTATAATAATTCCACAATATACTCTCTAATACAGGCCAAGCAACAGGAGGCACAGTTATCTCTACTTGTGAAGACTGTGACTTTTTTAGCCAATCAAGTTATTACCAGGAAAATAAAATAAAACACATACACATATTCCACTTTTGCGTAAAAAATCATACAACTTAATTCTCTCAAAAGTTTAAAACAGATCATTTTCAAATATTGTCTTCTTGCTGAATTCTCGCGGAATTTGTGAGTTCACAAACTCCGGAGAATACATCTGTATCGAGCCCGTCGATTTCCACCGTTCCAAAGACCAATCATAGAGCGAGATTGTGTTTGGGGGCGGGATATGCAGCTCTGACGAAACCAGGAAGCACTGACACTGTGGGAAAGAAACTAATCTAACATGGACGAAAGGATGCTGCAATTAATTCCGTTTCCTTGTTGAATGTAGGGGTGCAATGGTTTCAGATTTTGGTGTACATTTATAGTCTGAGGAAACCCCCTGTGGTTTTATGGTTATTCTTATAGACAAAAAAAATAATCAGCATTTTTTTGAAAATGTTTATTTTTAACTCTTTTACTGCCAAAAACGTTAAATGACGTATAGTAAAAACCGCCAAGGACGTTAAAAGACGTTCACCAATTTTTTATTTTTTTTTGGGAAACGGGTGAAGGAAAGCCTTGGCCAGCTGTGCTGAAAGTATCAAGCAGATCTAGTTAGTCTAATGACTATTTTTGGCCCCTAGATGGCAGCGATGACTCTCTTTGGACAAGATTGGGTAGGCGTCAGTAGAAGACGTGAGGCGGAGCTAGAGTATTGACAATGGCTGAGGAAGCCATAATGGCGACCGGTTGCAAGCAGCTCACGCTTGAGCATTTTTTTCGAAGACGAAAAGCATCGACCAATGCTAAAGAGCACATTGATGACGACGATGATGATGATGGTGACTCCGAGGTTGACGCCGAAGTTGGAAGCGTTGACGCGGCGGCTATGATCACGTCATAAAGCCTCACCGGCTAGCGATGCTAACGCCGGAAAACGCGGAGCACAAGTGAGCACTTCTGCTCAGGCGGACGTTCAATCGGACGACGAAGAGTGCCCCGAGTCCAATGCATATTCATCGGAGGAGTGGGTACAGTCTGATCACGGAGAAGACACTGGTTATGGACTACGATGCCACCATGAATGGAGCGGATAAGATGGATCAACCACCCGGTATAGGAACCGAAGGACAATGAGGAAGCCAGACGTAACACCACCGTAATGCCACCGTATCATGATCCTGAGAGTAGACTTGATGGCAACATGGCCAAACACACACTGCGGTATATACTTGCTTGAGAAGAATAAATTGGATACCTTCTGACCCTTTTAACATGAAATATTTGTTTTTACCTTATTTAACAACCAATTCAGAAATACTTAAATTATGATTTTTACACTTATATACTCACCATTACTGTGAAGAGATGCAATTTATATCATGATATAAATTCAGGCGATATCACGAGTCCTCAGTCTCCGTTTGAAGCAATTAAGTCTCTGACAAAAATATGGGCAAAACATTTACTTATAATTTTAAATTTATGTACAAAGAACAGGTACATGAGTACATAATTTATAACATTTTTGGTTAAAAAAATACATTTTTACATGCCGCATATTTATACATGTATGTGTATGATGGTAAGCAGTGAGCCTTACTTTATTGAATCATTTTAAAAACCTCTCACTTCACACAGCCTCTTCGGTGTCCTTGCATTATTTGAGTAACAGTGTAATAGGTTTCGACAGGATGGTAAATTTCTGTCATGAATGTACTGGTGTCGATACCAGATGTGATCATCGGTCTGCCAGATCGTATCGGGGTCGCCTATTGAACACGTCACGCTACAGGATTGGCTAGAAATTATCCAATTGATGACAAACATTGGAAAGAAAATATTAAAGATGTAATTTAAATAACAAAATGTGCGGGCTGAAATTGTACAAACGTAAATAAACCTAAGAATATAAAAGCAAGATATATTGAATAAATAATAAAATAGATTGAATAAATACACAAATTAATTGCCTGAGATGTGACAAATATTGTCAGTTTAGATTGCTAATGTGGTCCTATTATTAAGACTATTTTTGTGATTTATTGTGATTTGTGAACTGCTAAAAAAGAAACCAAACCGAAGTGAACACGTCTGAATCGCTCATTTTGTTAGCGCTGCTCTACTGACGTCATCGGCAAGCTCAACAGTGCTCTGAAATCTTCAAGTATCCTGCTTTGTTAATTGCAATCTATTTTTTTAATTTCTTAAATCTTCAAGTATCCTGCTTTTATATTTGTAGCAGGATGAGATAATGCTCCCCCTGGTGAGAAGTGTGTGGTAGTACCTTAATTCCCTAGCCAATCTGCATTAGTGCCCTCCCTATTTAAGGAGGCAGTTTAGCACCTGTTTTCAACTTGCTCCTTGGCTCTGAGGTCCGCCTCCTCTCAGGGTTTCTCGTGTTACTCTACTGTGCCTCTTCAGGTAATGTGGGATTGGCTGCCTTTTTGTCTCTGGAGGTGGGCAATCTCGGTCCTCGAGGGCTGGAGTCCTTGCAGGTTTTGGCGGTTTCTCACTTTCAACACAAGCTGATTCCAATCAACAGGATCGTTATCATGCTTATGCAGAGCTTGCTGATGAGCTGATCATATATCAGCTGTGTTGGAGAAGGGCAACATGCAAAACCTGCATGACTGGCTCTCGATGCCCACCTCTGTTATACTGTAGAGTAAGCGGATTGTTTTTATTTGCAGATGCTTTTGTAGTCGACGTGAAACCATTTAGCAGCTTGTGTGGTGCTCTCTATTGGCCGCATGCTTAGGTTGTTTGTGGTGCTTGGCATTTGCTGCGTTAACTGGTGAGCAGTGGTGCGCTCCTGCTCTTCCCTCTCCAGAATTAATTACAACACAGACAATTGATATGTATGGCCTTGTGCCTACCTCTTGTTTCCTTTTTAATTAAATCAATATTATTTAAAATATTTTGTTTAGCGGAGACAGCCTACCGTGAGCCACGGAACCGGTTCTGGGACACTGCTGCTTTGCTTTGTTTTATTTAAAATATATATATTTTTAGTTTGTTTTAAACAACTTGTGGTGTTACACTCCCACGCCCCAATCAGTGGGATTGGAGCCACCTGGCTATACTCAGCATAGTCTGAGTTCAGATTTGGGCCTACCCATTTTCTGTCTTTTAAATTAGATTTTATTGGTACTGTTGTGGCTGTTTAAAAAAATAAATAAATAAATAAAATTATTATTATATCATAGTTGTTGAAATTGTTTTCTGTTTGCAGGACTCGGAGCTCATGGCGCAGGGGGTCCCAGTTTGCTGTGTAGTGTGGTTTGTCTCCCCCCCGACTTGAGTGCCTTGTCTTGCCAAATTCTCTTAGGTTTATTTATGTTTTGATAATTTCAGACCGCATATTTTGTTATTTTAAATGACATCTTTAATATTTTTCTTTACAATGTTTTGACAACCGGATTTTTCCCCCCAAAATAACTTCATTGAACAATTGTAATCTCCAGCCAATCCTGTGCGTGACGCCATCGGTAGGCGACCCCCGATACAATCTGGCAACCCTATCACATCTGGTACCGACACGGTACATGTTTTTGTGTATAGTGAAACTCACGATATCCCAATAATAAATATCTAGTCAGTAAAATTCTCAATTCAATCTTTTCTTAACTTTGTCTAGCAATTACCCATCACCTCATTGGGAGGGACGCTTTAGAAGCCTAAATCATATTAAACTTTATGAAGGAAGTCACTTCCTCGGAAAAGAGCACTAAAACGGTGGAAGAAAAATATAAAGTTGTCAAACCGCTACGGCTCTGACAGAATAAGTTTTGGAGCTAATGTTAGTTTCCCATGGTTTGTTGCAGCACATCAAAAACAGCGCGGACGCCAACAAGTTTGATGGCTGGCCGGACGTCCTGGAGATGGAAGGCTGCGTGCCTCGGAAGGAGGACTGATGCCCGTCGTACACGCCTCATACGAGCCGTCCCAACTATTTCCATCCTGTCAGACTGTTTACATCTGACAATCTTCCAAAGGGCTTGTTGTGGGAAAACGCAGGTGGAGCTCACTGGTAAGAAGGGACTTGTTTGCTGGAACACCATCACACCTTAAAGGGGACGTCAACCTTAAACATTTCTTGACAATAATGTTATGTGTCCTCACTAGTCTAAACATGACATTCTGATTAATATTATGTTTGTGGAATATGAGTTATGCAGCAAAAGCCAGCTATTTTTATCCATCTCAGTGGGTGGCCGTTTTGCCACTTGCTGTTGAGTCAAGATGACATCACAGTTGTTACGGCAACACCCAATCACAGTTGCGCGGTTTTCTGAAGCTGAGCTGTAATTGGTTATCTGAGCAACTGTGATGTTTTCACTCGACAGCAGGTGACAAGATGGCCGCCTTCTCATATTGATACAAACTGCTGGATTTTGTTGCTTAACTCATGTTCCACTAACACAATATTAACCAGAATACCTTATTTAGACTAGTGGGGCTGCATAGAACATATTGTCAAGAAATGTTTACGGTTGACTTCCCCTTTTTTCCTGTTATTATTGCACTGTCTGCTCCGCCTGCTAACCGCCTTCACTGTGAACCAAAATGTACAAACTCCACTGTGACTTATGTAAATAGATTTTGTTCAGGAGGGTTCAAATTGATTCTAATGAACAATGTAAAAAAAATTAAAACATTTTTTTGCTTTGTTAGTGCTAGATTGTTTTCTTTCAGGGTCTTTGTGCAGTTTGTCACTTGTTTTACTCTCGACTGCCACCTCTGGCCCAAAGCGTAGCGGCAGCATCTGTGTCAGGCTCATTCATGGAGTATGTGCACGCCACATGTCCGCTTCTCCGCGGGGACGCGTATGTCGCACTCCACCACTCCCCTCCCCAAAGAAACTGGAGGGTGAGGGTCCGCACACTCTACTATAAAGGGAAGATAAAAGCTGATAGGTTGCAGTAACAGTCAGGGCTCTTCGTACTTATCTGGGCATTGGTGGAGCATGCATGGTGTAGAAAAAGCTTGAGTATTACCTTTTTTAAACGGCACAATACACCTTTAACTGGAACTAGGTCACCATACATAAATGTACACTTGGGTAATCATTTCTATGTCACACATCTTTATTTGTGGGTTATAAGAATGCCACTGAAGAAATCACTTAATCTCAGTCGCAAACGCTGCTCATATTGAGCAAGCCTACAAATTGTTTTTTTTTTTAATGTAAAAGTTCAAAATTGAGGCCTTTCACATTTATTCACGGTTTGTATTTTCTTTGGAAATTACAATTCGAGGTGTCGCTGGTTGGCAGCAAACTGACATGACTGAATGCAACAGAAAAAGCACCTCCTTTTTCGACTTGACCAGAAGGGGTCACCAAAGTAGCATTTATCCCTTAGCTTTGGTCAAGAGTCACTTTATGAACACAAATTATATTTCCAAATTCACGTTTTTTTAAGTGGATAACACACCTAACTACAATATGTTTAGCTTTGAGGAAAATATACATTTAGAATCTAAATGTGTAGCTGAGTCACATTTAGCTTGAGGGAGGAAGCAGTGGAGACCCTCAGTAGAGCTTGAAGATGCTCATCAGTAAGTCTGGACCTGTACTTGGACTTATTGAAGTTCAAGGTGGAGAAGAGCTTCTCACACAAGTATGTGCTCCCAAAAAGGCACATGGTCTGCTTGAACATTCGGGAAAGTTCAGGGAAGCTGGGGGTCAACTCTCTCAAAAATTGCCCAAGCTTGTCTGCTTCTCCACTCACCTCCCTGAACTTGGCTTTGAGTGCAGAGTTGCACTGCAGGTCAATGAACTCCATTTGAAGCTCAGGAGGGGCATCTTGGACATCAAAGGAGAAGGGGTCCGCAAAAATTTGAAATGTGGCTTTGTGTGTCTTGAAGTCTGCAAATCTGTGATCAAATTCCTCCTGTAGCTTCGAAATGGCCTCAACATACTTCTCACCACTGAATGGTGTGCCTGCATCCACGAGAGCCTTGCATGCTGGGAAATGGCAAAGGTTTGACTGAGAGAGCTGGGCTTTCCATAACACAAGTTTAGTGCAGAATGCTCTCACGTTGTCATAGGCAGCACTGACAAGTTGCCCCTGGCCTTGTAGCTTCTTGTTCAGTACATTAAGCTCATGTGTGATATCAACAAGAAAAGCTAAGTCCATGAGCCATTTGGGATCACTTAGCACAGGAACAACAACCCCGTCTATCTCCATGAAGTCTTTTACTTCTGCTCTCAACTCAAAAAATCTCTTCAACACATTTCCCCTGCTGAGCCAACGTACCTCAGTGAAGTAGAGCACATCCCCATATTCTGACTCCATTTCCTCTAAAAAAGCACGGAACCTTCTGTGCTTTAAGCCCCTGGATCTGATTTGGTTGATGCATTTCACAACGACAGACATCACATTGTCAAACTTCAGGCATCTGCTGCAAAGGGCCTGCTGATGGATAATGCAGTGCAGAGCTATGGCCTCCTCCACACCCTCCTCTTCCAGTTTTTTTTGAACAAGTGCTACCAGTCCATTCTTCCTCCCTGTCATTGATGGGGCTCCATCGGTTGTTATTCCAACAAAGCTCTTCCATGGCAAACCGGCATTCTCAATGGCATCACACAACTGGTGAAATATTTCCTTAGCGTTGGTCTGGCCATGCATTGGAATTACTGTGAGCAACTCCTCCATCACTTCAAAATTGTCATCAACACCACGGACATATATTGCGAGCTGGGCAGTGTCTGTGATGTCTGTGGTCTCATCAAGAGCCACTGAATATACACTGAAACATTGTGCTTTCTCACACAGTTGATCATAAATGTCACTTGACAGGTCAGAAATGCGCTCTGCCACGGTGTTGGCAGAAAGGCTGATGTAGTTGAACTGACTTTTCTTTTCTGGACAGACAATATGTGCAGCCTGTAATATGCACTTTTTGATAAATTCACCTTCTGTGAATGGCTTTCCTGCTTTAGCAATCAACTCACAAACGGCGTAGCTAGCTTCGACTGCTGCATTACTGTCTTTGGTAACCTTCTTGAAGAAATCCTGTTGCCTCAGAAGACGTGTTTTAAGACTGGCAACCTGGTTGGCTCTCTCATCTCCCTGGTATTTTTCGTACTCCTCAGCATGTCTCGTAGTATAATGACGTTTCAAATTGTATTCCTTGTGCACCGCAACTTTTTCAGTGCAAATGACACACGTCGGGGTGCCCCTGTGCTCAACAAAGAAATATTGCACTCCCCACTTTTCTTGAAACTGTCTGTGCTCATCACCGACCTTTCTCTTCACGGCAGGCTTTGAAAGAGACATCTCTGGGGCTCTGTAATATGTGTTTCCACTTGGAATGAGTCTCGGGTTGAACTTTAACTTTCAGTCGCGCGGGTCTGTGGCGCATGCGCACTTTCGCTCTCCGATCGTATTGGATTACGGCAGTTCTCTGAATTTCTCAAGTGTCATGTTAACGCACTTACTGTTAAGTTTCAGTTTCACTCGCGGAGATGGCTACAGACACAGACACAGGCTGGATCACGGATCATAGCGCCTCATTCAGTTCAATGCTGAGAGCAGCGGAGGACTGTGCGCGCCGAGCGGAGTGATCGGCTTCACGGCTTCTCCTCCGCCCAGCTGATTGGAGGAATGAATGAGTGAGTGAGCGAAGCACTGGACAGCCCGGCCGATGTCCCGCCCTCCAGAACCGTATACCTCACCGTGATTGGTTCATTCAGCTCCGAACACAACAAGTGTCATTCATATCAATCTTGCGGGCCGCACGAACATTAATCTTTCATATTAAGACGGGGTCCGCAAATTATCGTCCCGGGGGGCCGCAGTTGGTCCGCGGGCCGTGAGTTTGAGACCCCTAAATTTTAGATGCAGTTGGAGAGGGAACTGTGGGAAGAAACTTGTGTGAAAATGGAGATCTCAATACATCATTTATGTGGAATAATAAAATAATTGCTGATCCACCCAAAACTGCACGTACAACACATAAACCTGACATGCTGCTGGTGCACATAAGTTTTTGCAGAGTTCTAAGTTATATTTGACACTTTTTTTTTTTTTAAGATCAAATTCAAGTCATAAGCTGGTGTGCTTCGCAGCCACTTCCACAACGGCAAAACGCCTCTCAGAACCCCCCCCCCCCCCCCCCAAAAAAAAAACAAAACAAAAACATTTCAACATTGCAATCAAGTGGCTATGTGCTATAATGCTTTAGCTAAGGTTTAGATTTTGGTGGCACTGCCGGAACCGGCACTGGCCCTGTACAGTATATGGCTAGCCTTGGACTAATTCGGTCAATTGGACTTTTTTTTTTTTTCTCTCTCTCAAAAAAATCAATACTATTAATCGTCCCCACGTGTGTATTTTTTATTTTTATTTTACAAATGATTCACCAATCTCGAGTGTTGAAAATGTCAAAGATTGAACAAACATTAAAATTTTGATGATGTCGACAACACAGCACATCACCAGAACTCGTCACTTCATCGCAAGCACTTGGCAAAATAAAAAAACAAAAAATAAAGATGGCTAAAATAAGAGAATAAATAATGTAATGATTCCTAATAAAAGATAAAGGAATTCACATTTAGTTAAACATAACACTAAAACATTGTATATTATATTTTAAAGTGTTGATTTAATCACATTTAACAATCAAATTTCTAGGGCCTTTTGTATTTTTACCGGTGTCCAGACACCCTGTTTGATACACAAAGTGAATTGTAAAAACTAAATATGTAAATAAAATAAAAATCTAGTGACCATAAAAGTCACATTCAAAATATGTAGTTGTACAAGTTTTTTTCAAGGCAAGTGCAAATAATTACAACAGTGTGCCTATAAGAGTAGCTCCCATTTAACCGGTTTCCACACAAACTGTAGTGTCTCCGTCTGAACACTTGGTGGCACACTAGGTCGCACCCAAAGAGTACTTCATAGACAGCCTAAAAAGAGAGCCGCGATAGCGTCATGTGCTAACTTCGAATCAAAGCTGGTAATAAATGAATAAAAGACTGCGGGAACCATGTATTATTTGTAAGTGTACGTGTATGTGAGACAGGCTCCTCTGAGAGAGATCACATGTATGCAAGAGCTAGTGACCTTGCATACGACACACTAGGTAATGCATTATGGATGAAAAACGCTTGCAAAAAATCTCCAATGATGTGCCGTGTGAGGGCAAAGTGAGCGTACAAAGATTAGGTAAATTCTTTCTCCTCCCCACTCAGTCTTCTAAATAAAGATGGCTCTCACACAAGAGTTCAGCTGAGGTTTGAAACCTCACCTCTGGGCTCTGACCTTAAAGACCAGCTTAACCCCATTGTAGATCAACTGGACAAAAACAAGCTCCATACCTGCCAAAAAACATTTACGCTTTTAACTAATGGCATTAAGAAACACAAATTTTTGCCACCATAAAACACCACTATTTTGTTGTATCTTACTGTATATCATGATCCATTTTCCTCTCTGATTTTAATTTATTTTTGTAGTACATCTTTCGGCCAGAGGTGCCTGCCGTGTCCTTGATTGCTGCTATCAGTGTTTGGGTGCATTTCTAAGTTACAAGAAGTTCCCAAAACTAAAAGTACTCTTATAAGACAACAAGGTTGTAAAGCAGGCAACATATGATCACAACCCGCTTTTTGACCTTATAATGCTGCTTGGAAAATACACTGAGTCTATTCTTGTGCCGTTTTCTCCTGCAATTCACTTACACGCAGCAAAAATCAGCTATCTAACCTAGACATAAACTCTCATATCAAGTCATAAAGTCTTATTGATCTTGTTTTGAGAATAATATAATATGCGAGAGCAGAATTTCTAAGATTATTGTTTTAAGATAATTTCTCTTTTATTTCTTACTTAGTTTGTAAATCCTAAAATTAGTTACTTTTTATGCACAATAAGTTAAATGTAACAGTCTCTATTTGATGCCATAGTTATGTTTTCAGAGAATTTTTAGCTGTAAAAACGTATTTTAAGACCTCCTCGTAACAAGTGATAAATTACATAGAAAAAATTCAAATTTGAGTGCAATTGCGCAATTGGAGATGTTAGCAATCTGTGCTGATGTTCTCATGTAAGTTCAAGTGCAACGTTTTGATTTGTATGGATGATCATGTACGGTACAGTATCTTCCAACAATGGAAGTAATTCACCATATTCTGTCTGCGCTTAAGTCATGTGGCTTCGTCTCCGAAGGTGTAATTCCAAACTGATTTTAATCCGACAAGCACATGGATGGACCACCAAAGTGGTCTCCATTCATTATGCAACAGTCTTGACAAGCAGTGGAAATGTCACGATCAGTCCTGTCTGAGAGGCTTTACAAAGAATGTTCACGTAGGGCACAATCGAATGACTTGTTTTCACCCATTTTAATGGTAGCACTGTGTTTGTTTAATAGACACTAATACAAAGTTGTGAATTATATACTATTTTGTGAAGAGTAAAACATTTTTCATTCATTACTCTGTGATGCTGAGATATGAGCATATTAATGATAACACTCACATAAAGATTCAACAGAATAGAATGCCTTCATTGTGAAAGCAAAAGTAACTTTTCAACAATGTAATGATAGGAGCTCATTTAGATGAATGGCATGATGATATCAAAAATAAGTAGAAAGGTTATAGTATTCATTTATTTAAGGCTGTATTTACCTTTGAGACACATGCGTTTCAGTGACTTGTCCATCATAGTGTGAGCCTTGAAAAGCCGAAGTGCTCACTCACTGCTGTGATCTGAAAACAAAAAGGTGTACAGTACTCTTTAAGTACACATAATCAGACTGCAACGCCGGATTGACTTTCCACAGGAGAAATGTGCAAAGAATGCCCACTATTAGAATTTGTTATTTGACCATTTGTGTTTGAGTGGACTGTATACATTGCAGGTGATGGTATGTCACAACATTTGCCACACTCTTTTAATGTATATGCCTGAATGTTACTGCACCAAGACGTTTTTTGCAAGTAGGTAACTTATGTACTTTGCCAAGATAAGACTATTTGGGCTGACTTAAGTTAGGTGTCTGATGGTGAATCATCAAATTATGTCACCATCCTCCGCCCTCACACAATCACAAAATTTAAAAGGGTTCACTGTGAATAATATATATCTCTCTGGTGGTTCAAATCTGGTAGTAATCAGACAAAACCTTTAGAGCAAGTTCACCTGAAACTGATCCAAAACTCTTAAATTGCCAATTCAAACAAAATAGCAGACCTCCAGTGTCTTTTCTGTTATGGATTTCTGAGACTTTTTTCTGGTTCTACTCATGATAGACATGTCAAACACATTTCATGTTACTACATGAAACAGTCTTAACAGTCTTTGGGGGTTGACCATTCTGAAGGGTGCTCATCCAGCCAAAATAGCTGCTTTAATTCAAAATGACTTCCTTTTGTCTTTTCGGACATGGTCTACCCGTGAGACATGTTTACCAAATGTTTTGCGGCCAAATGAACCTTGCTTCGGGGGATGCACAGTATTTTACACCATAATCTCAAGGCCTGAAAATCAGGATTTGGCATTGAATTAACAACATCAAAGAAATTTAGCACATGCTTGAGCTCTAATAAATAAAACATGTCAACAATTGTGACAAATTCTAAAGACAGCCATCTTCATGTGTGTGCTCGTGTGTGTCAGTGGTTTGGTTCGAGGTATAAACATAGATGACACTGAACTTTTAGAGTGTCACCATCTCAGACTAAGGTTACCAATGAGAATCCTCTGACATCAAGTAAGCCAACGAGGGGGCGTGGCTCATGGGAAAACAACATGATCGAGTAAAATGTGTCAGTGGGTGTGGAGGTGTGTTAAGGAGATTGACTACATGTTTTGTAGGGGTATGTCAAACCTGTTCCCTAACGCCTGACCTTCATTTTTGTGTGTTTATAATCCTTGTTCACACACCTTTGTTTGTTGTGGCACACTATAAAACTTCGCTGATCCCTACCCCCTCATATTAACACAGATGTTATGTGAGCTGTGCTGCAACCCGACACTGCTTGACTACCACCCAAGCCCTCTCCTCCCAGTGGCTCCATACAGTTGTACGCCTCCACGAGAAATCCTCAAATTCAATCAAGACTAAATCTCATTATGAATGGAGCAAACAAAAACAACTGGGCTGGAACCATTGTTGACATTTAACTGTTTCAATTTACATTTAACTGTTTCAATTTAATTATATATGTGTAGAATAGATGGACATATGTTAACTCAGTCACCAGATGTTTAGGAAAGGTTGTGATAAGGATTGCTTTTGATCTCTCTCTCTGTTTGAAATCTCTCTGTTCCCGGAACAACGGAGGGGGCCAAAAGGTTTCTGTTTATCAGGAAAGGTTGAGGTGCCAAGCGCTCTGCTCCTCAGCTCGTCCTGTCATAAAAACGTATAGGGACCAGAATCTCTCTACATCAAAGACTCTGGTCAGGAAGTACTGTTTTTTGTAGAGGTTCAAAGGAGAGTATAGGCTGGGCTGAATCTAAGAACTGTTGTATAAAGATGCTACAAGATTGTCATCCCGACACACACTCTGGGCAGCGATCACCATTTTTCAGTGAGGAGGTTCCTGTGTGTCTTTGAAAGCTTTTAAAATAAAAAAACTTGCAAGAAACTTCTTCATCGATCTCATTTATAATTTATTTGAACAACACAATAGATTACAAAATCCAGGTAATCATTACACCATCTAAGTAATTTTTCAGCACCAGGACTACGCCCCCACTCCTACAGCCTGTACAAATAGGCAGCATAATCAAGTCTGTATTTACCTTGAATATGTCTCCTTATGAAGCCTGATTTTTTTTGCTCGATGTTAGTTAGCTTAGCAGCCTCCTCAACTAGCTTCTAATGCTAGCCAGCTTGCTAGCGTGATGATAGCTGGGCACGCTAGCTAGCTAGCTAGCGTGCCCAGCTATCTTAAAAGGAACCCCGACTGTATTGTTTGCTCTGTATTATTTATTTGGTTGTTACCAACTATGAGATTCATTTTTCAAATCATTTCCATTTTAATACATTTTGTAGAAACTTTATTCGGACGTTGTAAGAGGAATAAAATTATTTTGTCCTCTTTGCGTTTTCCAAAAATGAAGATAGACTTAATGTAAGAAAAATACACCTTTGCAAAAATGATTTTTAATCATTCAGAGATCTCTGGACAGATAACAGCCTCTAATTCATCACTTAAACAGGTGGGATTCAGAGCGTCAAATGTAGTTCTTCCGCATGTACAATGGTTTCTTATAGTTAAAAAGACCTCCTCTCTTTCATTTGTAGACAAAACATACTCTCTGGGTATTTTTCCATGAGCTATGGTGAAAACAGAGTCAGGTGTGGGTGTTCAAAACAGATTCTGTTCTCAAGGACCAAATGTGTTTTCGCACAAAACGCTGAGAAGGAACTTTTTTAGACTAAATAGTATGTCCCAGTTTAAGGTCAGATTATACCGAGATCAACACCATCTGCTCTGCACAGGACACAAAACATTTCGACAAGGTTAATATAAAGAATTAAAATGTTAATAGTGTGTAACAATGGTTGATATATGAAATGGAGTATTAAAAATGTTATAATATCTATCAGTCCACCCTTTGGGCTTTTTAAATAAAGCCCAACAACTAAATATTTAAACATTTTTACCAAAGGATTCCAGCGGGATCTTCATCATCGCAATGGCAGGTGCAACAGTAGAATAAAAGGAAAAAAAAACAAACAAAACATTCTTTTTAGCAGGAGAGGAGGTCAGTCATATGTCAAACCAATCTGATTCATCAAAATAATTTTTTTTTCAGTAAAATAAGCATATCATATATGAAGACAATGTGTTGTGATTATGTTAAAAAATTGTGGTGGGGATCCCAAAAATAGCAAATTGGCATGACAGTCAGTATGAGAAAGAGTGTCATTATGTACGTGCAATTGGAGACGCGATCGAAGACTTGTTGTCGTTTGGGCTAGGGAAGTTTTTGTTGACGTTTGTCAGTTCCGTTTTCGTTCTTGCGTTTGTTTTTTCAAACCGAGTCCTTCAGCTTTGCGATTGGCTGGCAACCTGTTCAGGTTGCACCCCGCCTACTGCCCGAAGCCAGTTGGGATAGGCTCCAGTACCCTCACAATCCTTGTGAGGACAAGCGGTCAAGGGAATGGATGGATGGATGGATCCTTCAGCTCTTTTAGAACCCACATCAATTGCCAGAGATGATCACCGGGCCCAAGGTGTGACTCATTCTTTGTGGAACGCCCCGGAAAAGGGACACATTCCTCCTCTCTCCATTGGGTAATCCTCAAGTCATCTGGTGGAAACTGGAAGCAGTTGAATGGCCTCTCAGCTGGCACGTCTGGTCACTGGAGCAGTTGACTGGTTTCTCAGTTGGCTCCCGCTGGTGGCTGGCTCCTGAAGGTGGGGGTTGAGCAGAAGGTGGACCTCCGGCTGGTCTAATAGGCAAGATGTGGAACCAGGTGCCCCGTGGACTGGACCCGCTTGACCTTTTCATCACCTCATCTGGGTGCAAAATATTTTCATTTAGTCACTAATAAACATTTATTCACATCCCTTCTTTTTCAAAAAGCATTTTGGTAGTGTTATTAGTTAGGAGTTAGTGAATGTTAGTAAAGTTCTGTAGGCCTGTCCTGTGGGAAAAAATTCTGTTTGTTGTGACATTCAATTAGGATCCAGCCTTTGGCTGACTTTAATGACCTAAGCACATTCATTAATGCAAAAAATGAAAATCTTAGCCAATTCAAATCTGACGAGGCCAATTTTGTTTACAGAATATAATGATTATTGAAATGTTTTATTATAATATTTATTGTTATAGATATGGCATGAATGTGCTTCCAGCCATTAAATAAATGCAACTTTCGCCAACAAATAAAATCAAAAAATAACATCTAACCCCAGGGCCCCAGGGAAAAATAGAAATGGAACATATTCACCTTATTTTCGCCGTCCCTGCCAAAACTTACTCCTTCTCCATGGTCAAGGAAATCCCCAATTGTCCTCCTGTAAAATTCATTCTTACGGACTATCTATAATTATCACATTAAGACTAACTATTAATTTTATATTTATTTAATTCAACATGGACTGTTTGTGTCCTTCGCAACGATATACCCAGACCGACCAATAATTCCCCCATCTGAAAAAATCGACTTAGAGAATTTTTCAGACTCTAATAATATACAAGTTCTGCAGTAAATAAATTTTGCTTGCTTTTTGTTTAGAAAGAGGGGAAAATTTTACATTTAACCAGTAAATTCGACCATGCGTCCCAAGCAACTATTTAAATTTCAAAATAAAATTTGGAAAATATTAAAAGACTAAATTCAATAAGCGTAAAATATAATAATTAAGATTAAAATAAATTTTATCTTATCTTTATTCACATTAGCTGTTTTCAATTTTTGAAACCACACAAAATTTACCTGTATTATCTTTTGTACTATAAAAATATTGTATCTTAAGCCAATGAATTTTACAAAGAAACTCAGTTTTCAGCCAATCCATCAAATGTTGCCCTTAGTTTTAATGTTACCATTAAGCTTGCTAGTCCCCCTTGTTGATGTTTGTCCAAAAAGCTGACTGTTTTAAAATAGGCAGAGATAAACAAATCAGATCAAATCCAAATAAACATCAAAAGTTTTAAAATATAATAAATCTGTGTGTATAGAGTGTTGTCAATCAGTTCGTTCTATTTACGTAATGTTTTACTGTAAATGTTATCACCTTATATCTGTCAAAATATAGAGTGCAGTGTAAACAGTCAGTATCACATCATATGGTCTGATATCACCATCTCAAGGAAACATTGTTGGTGGGGGCGGAGTCACCAGCGTAGTGGAACAGTTTTTTCACAGGACAGTTCGGGATGCAGGAATGCATTAAGGAAGCATTGGAGCAGTTTTTTCATTTAAGACTTTTGCATGTGAGTTCAGGGTGCAGTCATTGTGTGCATTGGGTAGTGGAGCAGTTTTGTTTTATCACATATGTATATGACGGCACAGTCATTGTGGAAACTTTCCAACAGGTGGCGCCAGGAACCTCTGCTCTCCATCAGGTTGTGGTAGGCCGAGTAGGTGGAGTCAGGTATATTTTGTGATGATGGCTGCATCACGCCCCTCTGGTGGTGGTCTTTGTAGGTGGGGGTTTTGTTTTGAAGAGATCTGTGTCCCGCTCGTATTGGTCCAGTTGACTTTGTTTTGAAATAATGACCCCGACCAATGACCCTCACTCGACTGAAAACATTAAAATCTGCCCCAAAAGTATTTAGGTTATAACATGTCAGTAAATATTAAAAACAAAAAACTTCCTTTATCTAAAAAAAAATCTAAAATTTTTGAGAAGGAATTTTTTTTTCTAAATTTAAAAAATAGTGAATAATGAAAGTTTACAATTTGAAATAATTGGTAATTATATGTCAATATTTGTTATGGTTTACAATATTTAATTTAATATGTTTTGCATACCTTCATAAATAATACTTAGGATGAGATAGGACAGATATACTCTAACAATTTACAAATATAGTCAATTAATAATTGTGTAGTTTTCAATTAATGTTTTCTCAATGGAGGCCGCAGCCCGTAAAGTCGGCCTTTGGTCGAACATCAAGGTAGAAATTATTTTAATTACATAGCACCTCAAATTATGTCAAAAATGTTATCCTCCCAGATGACCCCCATGGAATGGTCCAATCTTCCAGGGTATCGTATTCCAATTCTGAAATGAGACTTCAAATGTTGAATTCAAAGGTTAAATATATTCAGGAGAGATTAAAATTATTTTTCTATTTATAAACATAGGAAAAAACTCCTTTTTAAATTATAATTAACACATTACTTCATCCCCAGGACGGGAGATAAGGAATTTGTCGTCTCCACTCCTTCTAATGGGTGATAGCCGCTTCTGAAAAGATATTTCAAGGTTAAATAATGTTCTTGCGTACGAGAAAAATCATAGAAAATAAAATAATAGAAGAAACAATCATCTTATAACAAAATATTCCACATTAGTTGCCATCCAAATTATTCGTTTTTAATTAATTATTATTATTATTAAAATAAGAAAAAATATGGCTGAAATATGTCATATATACCTCTTTACATTAGTTGATTTGCTCTTGGCATTTTTAATTTGAAAAAGGGTAACACCTGGCGGTCAGAATGAGTCACAGCAACTAAAATTTTCAAATTGACCTGCGTCACTAATTTATAAAAGGATGACACCTGGCGGTCAGCTAGAGTCATAGCAACTACAATCAGTCAGTTATTTATGTTCAATAAGCATAAGATATGCATCTAAATTTTACAATACTTTAACACTATACTTCTCTATGTTATTTGCGTATTAACTCTTTGACTGCCAGACGTTTTCAAAAACGGGTTGTCGCCAGTGCCAGCCGATTTAAGCATTTTGAGTGATCTTTCAAGGTCCACAGAAAATGTTGTGTTTGGACTATGGAAACACACATACTACCAGGACTCTCAGCTTTCATCAGAAAAAAAAGTTTGTTTCTACCTTATTCCGTTCTTCAGTAATCAACAATAGAAAATGGTTACTTTCACCGAAATTCTCTCTTTCGAAACAAAAAACGGAGAAAAAGAGCTTTTTGTGAAACGATGTTATTTCATACACTCTAGTGAATTGTACACTTCTTTTTGTCCATGAATGATGCCACAAACACCTAAATAGTGCTTTACTTCTGTAAAACGCTTTCACCAACAATGAAAAAGTGTTTTTTGATTGCAAAATACGTTTATTTCCATTCAACAGTGTAACAATTTGATAAAACAATTTCGCAAACTATTTACAAATGTGTGCAACTGTGGTACTACTTACAATTATGTGGATGTTTCAAATACAGTTTTTCCTTTTGTAACGCTCTCCTGCGTGCAAGGAGACGCCAGGACTCGCACAACAGTTTACTTTCACTTTCACATTGGTCCGTTTTGCGTGCAAACGTTACACTTTCTTGACGGCCTTTTTTTCCGGGGAATAAAAAGCAAGTAGCAGACTGTACACACTTCCTCCGATGAATATGCATTGGACTCGGGGCACTCTCCGTCGTCCGATCGAACGTCCGCCTGTGCGTGCTCGGTTGCGCTCCGCGTTACGACACCGTCATAGCCGCCGCGTCAGCGGTTCCAATTTCGCCGTCAAGCTCGGATTCACCTTCATCATCATCGAGGATGATCAACGTCGTCATCAATGTACTATTTTAGCGTTGGTCGATGCCTTTCGTCTTGTAAGTGTAGAGCTGCTTGCAAACGCTCGCCATTGCCCGTTCCCTCCTCCATCTAGCTCCATCTAACGTCTTCTACTGCCGCGTCAATGCTTTCCAACCACGGAGTCACCATCATCTTCATCATCGATGATGATCATCGTCATCAACAATGTGCTTTTTTAGCGATGCTTTTGGTCTTTGAAAAAAACGGCTCTGGCGTTAGCTCCTCGCGACCGGCCGCCATTTTTCCTTTGTTTTCCATTCTGATCTCATGCTCAACGCTCTAGCTCCGCCTCTACTGACGCCCACCCGATCTTGTCAAAAGAGAGTCATCGCTGCCCTCTAGGGGCCAAAAATAGTCATTAGGCTCAAAAAACCTGCTTAAAACTTTCAGGAGAGCTCCGCAAGCCTTCCCAGCACCCGTTTCAAAAAAAAAAAAAAAAAATGGGAGGACGTCTTATAACGTCTTTGGCGCTCCTCCGTAGGTTTTTGCAGAACGTCATTTAACGTCTTTGGCAGTAAAAGAGTTAATATTCGTTCGTTTTATATCTTATATATAACATAATTTTAAATATGACGTATTTGCACTCGTGAAGCCAGATTAAGTATTCAACATTAGTGCTTAAGAAATTTATATAAGGGGCTTGTAAAATCAGTTACGGCAACAATTTATGTAATGTCGTTCAATTATTTAACGCAGACGCTTGCGGTTTTAGCGTTGGAAATTTTATTAGTAATTTTACCGTCTAATTAATTTATCCCGTTTAGCATTTATTAACCATTGTAGTTTTCAATTATTATTAGAATAAACCAACCTTTTTCACAATATAATCAAGTCCCGTTGTTCAATATTAATTACATTTTATATCATTATTTAACAGATGATAATTTAACCCAGAAGTTTTAATTACGGCTAGCAAAAATCATTTAGTCATTCAGAACAAAAGCGCACCGTAAAGTTATATAAATGGTTATAACTTCACCAAAATACCTAAAGCTAGTATTCTAGCATTATTCATCATCTTATCCAAAAATACACGATCATATGTCGTTCTTATTCCACTCGTAAAAGTTCTATATCTCGTATTTGACATCGAACGCCCGGCGGCGCAAGTCTCAACGTCCCCCATCAATAAAATTAATTTACCGTAGCTTATAACGGCGCCATAAGATTTATTCCACCGCAATCGTGCACCCAGTCGTGCAATTATTTTATTTCTCGTCTTTATTTCATAGATAATTCTCCATTGACACCAGCGCATGCGCTTTCAACCTTTCCTAGCGTCATCCCGTAGTTTAACGGAAGCTTATTCAGGTCAAACAATTATATTACGCGCTCGAATAAAGCGTACATTTCTCTTCTTATTTATTGACTCCCGTATGTTATTAGCTTATTATATTATATTATATTGTAGTTAAGTCGTATTAATATTTAGAAATGAAGTGACGTCTCACTTATAACAGAATTAGTCAACTGTTCTCGTCGCGGTCACTTTAAGATTTTACCGTGACGTCAGATTTTCTTCACAGACAAGACGGCATACAAACAAACGAACGTGACACACAACAAATAACATACTGCTTTAAGTCAATCAAGAAGCAGTCTCTCGGCTGCAAGGAGCGAAGCGTTGTCACCAACTTTGAGGCAGGCCTTATTATAAAGAGACTGCCATGTATTTTCCGTAATTAATACTGCTTGCAGCCTGCTGCCACAATTCTTTGATTCAATTGTGCAAATCCATCGTAACGCACCATTGTAGCGTTACGCTATACTGCTTTTAATCAAAAGAGGCAGTCTATCGGCATTTTAATTGCGTATCATCTTTGTCAATTAAAATTTGTACGTCCATTTCAGCCTGTCTGTTCACAATTGTTTAATTCAATTGTGCAGAATCCTCATCTGCGCTGAGCAAAATAATCCATTATTCAAGGATCTATTATCGATATCTTCACAGCGGGCGATCTAGCCGTTGTGTCAATCGTAATCTTCTAATTCCATCCAAGAATCTCCCGACATTTAGTTTTATGCCTATTTTACATTTTATTCAAGGAACTTTTATTTTCGATTTACTGCTAGCGGGCGATCTAGCCACTGCTTCGATCAAAAATATTTCTCTAATTCCTTCCAAGAATCTCCCGACATTTAATATATGCCTGTTGTCACCTCAGCGCGACCTTATTTCATCTTCATTTCATTTTAGCGCATTACCCTACAACGTGACGGCATTTCCGTATACAATGCTTACGTCACCACGTACGTGTACAGTTCAAACACGGTGGTAAAATCCGAAATCCGAAACTCAAAATTTATCACAATTTTTCTTACACAAATTCCATCCTCAATATAATTTTGCAAGACGAATTTATCAGCCGCAGCGCTCTCAGACAGACAGAACTCCTAAAACGTGGATTAAGTGTCCACTTACCTTGATTAATGTGGCCGGGAGTTCCATCCGTCTGTGAACGCACCGCTATAAAACGTCGTTCTATGTCGGGGTTCACCATTTGTAAGAGGAATAAAATTATTTTGTCCTCTTTGCGTGTTCCAAAAATGAAGATAGACTTAATGTAAGAAAAATACACCTTTGCAAAAATGATTTTTAATCAGTCAGAGATCTTATTTTTATTCAATAATTCAATAATAATATTTTTTTTGGGGGGGGATTAATGAGAATAGTTTTGATCTGTTATATTGTAGTATCATAAGTGAGACGTCACTGACTTTATAAATATTATAAACGACTAAATTACTACATATAATGGACGACATTTTTGACCGAGACTCAGGATGGTTTGATTTGCATAAACTTCCGGTCCATACTCAGAGCCTCTCGCTAAGCGAACAAGTAACGGCCGCAACGCTCGTCATGGCTGTAGCGCTCCCACTATGGCGACGGCGTAAGATGAAAAATCTTTTAAATGAATGGATACGCACTAATTGTGATAAAGGTTGGTTCCCACCGTTAAAATCTGAGGCTTGTCTGATTGCACTAATGAAGTGGAACTTGCTTGTGTAAAACAGCGCCAGACGCTGATTAACTCCGTGAAAAACACATCTATATTTCCTTCGAATGGAAGAAAAGTTAGACGACAATGTAAGGTCGTGGACCAAATGTTGGTTAACGCTAGAATGCTTGCTTTGGGCAGCTCTGTGAAAGTTGCTCGTAAAGCTGTGTTGAGCGAGTCCGCTAGCCACGGCTCGGCTAACAGCAACGTGAACGCATGGCGAATGCTAGGCTAAAATCTCCGCCAGATTATGCTGAAGCTAGTGCGAGTGATGGATTTGGCCCTAAGAACCCGTTTACTGAATCACCGTATAGTAAGGCTATTCAAATGCTGCAGGATTTGCAAGCGCCTGTTTTGACAGTAAATGGTGGTAATCTCGATGTAAATTGGGATTCGAGGAAATTTGACGAGACGTTAACTAGCGACTCCATTGTGAAGGCGGCTAGTGCATTAGCTGCTGGCGTAAATGCTTCTGTCAAGCGGCTGGAATTGCATTTGGATAAATTGTTAGAAATGAGACATGACCCGGAAGATAGATTAAATAAGGCAAAAGTTTTCGGATTGGAATTGGCTCGGCATGCGGAGATTCCACAGTCTATTCGTTCTAGATGGCGTACTAATCTGGAGCATGTGTGACTTGTGTAATTTGGAGGGAATGTTTTTTGTTATAAAATGACTTGGGTCAATTGTGTGATTATAATGGGGATTTTTCTAGTTGGTATGTGTGTGCGTATGTGCCGCAAAAGTTTGAAAAGTTGAGAGAATTGTTGAGTAATTGAATGAGACCTAGATAAGGAAAGTGGGGGCTATCCGGGTGGTTTGGGAGTTAACTGAATCTGTAATTGTGAATAAGAAATGTGTGGGTAGATATTTAATTTGTTTTTCTTTAATACTTTTAACTGTATGTTTGGTGTTGTTTTTGAGTAGAAAAGACTGGTGTGATAATGGCGTTTGTTTTTTGTATAGTAATGTAGGAAAAAATAGGTTTTGAATGTGATTCCTCCCCCCCCCCCTTTTCTGCTCCTTCCCTGTGTCTTAAATGGGACGAGGGGGGATTTGTGTGGAAAATAGGAGTCAGAGGGCAATGTGTCCTGTAATGGGAGTTTTTCTCTTTTCTAGGTAAGAGAAGAATGTGGAAGGATATAGAGGTCTAGGTGTTAACTACAGGCCACTCTCCATATTATTTTTAAAATCAGGTCTGTGTTTTTTATAGTTGAATGAGTAATAAAACCAAATTTTAATATAGTTGAATGGGTAATAAAACCAAATTTTAATTGAAAAAAGACTTTTTATTTTTGATTTTTTCCCCCTACATCTCTCATGACTCATTCGTAGGTGTGAAAATGATTTAACCTTTGTCCTTATCTGAGTCCCATTCTAGAAGTCTGAGAAGTCCTGGAATTTGAGACTTCCCTCCATGTGGAAGCATAATTTAAGGTAACATGTAATGAACACATTTAAATAAAACTACAAAATACATATTTTTTGAGAAAATTATTATTTTTTTTAAATTATAACAGGCATATTAATCTCTTGCGATGATCTCATCTCCCTCTGTCTGTTCCGAGTGTATAAGTGTTTCAGGCAGGTTCAATCTTTGACGAGAGGTATTGTTCTTGGGTGTCTCCAACGTGCTGGAATAACCTGGCTGTTGGGATTATGGCTACTGCACTGCTTGGTGCACAGAGTGGACGGCGAACTGAACAATGGTCACTTTCGGGGGGGAAGTGATCACACGGACTGCGAAAAGCATGGTATACTGTAAATCCGCTCGCCCTGTGACTGTTCAATGACTCTTATGATTTATCTGAGCAAAATGTCCATCAACTCTTTGAGCAGACATCTCAAACTCTCATCACAGCCGTCCTGATGAAACTGTCAGGGGTCTCCAGTGACAGCTAAGGCCTGCTTTGAACTTTGATCTACAAGGACAGGAAGGAATATGAACTTCAGTTGTTGACTCAAAGTTCTCGAGTCATCTGAGATCGGCTCCATGAGTCATATTTTGGTCTGTTTGAGTACGGTTTGCACTCTGTACTGTGTCGGAAAAGGAGATGTGATCTATAGCAACGCAGTTTCGGAAATTGAGAACATCTTATGTGAATTAGGGTAGTATAAAATTTATTTTAATCTTTAATACTATATTTTCCGTTGTTTGATGCTTGTTGAATTTGGTCTTCTAATTTTTTGCCCATTTTCCTTTTAAATTTTAGCTTCTAGATTGGACTCATAGATTTGGAACACCTACGGCGAAAAATTTTAATTTTTGATTTAGGTCGCAGTACTGTGATTTTTAATTGGGTCATGATCTGCAAAGTTGCCTACTGTGTTTTACAAGCCCCGCTACTCTGTAGAAGAGGGGAGGATAATTAGCATTTTAAGATTACTTTTTGGTTTATTTGAAGTAGGTATTTTGATCTTTTATCTTATTTTACAGTTAGTTTGTTTTTTCCTCACTCTGTGTTGCCTGGACAGGATTCAAATTTGTGCCTCAAGGGCTTTTGTTCTTATGAATTGTTGTTGCAAGCTAAGCAGGATCTGCTCCTGTAGTTTTGGTGTTGGCCAAATTGCCCCAATTTGTTTTTTCTTTTAAACAGGACACAAGGTGTCTGTTTTTTTTTAGTTTTTTCCTCTTTGAAGCAGCAATTTGTAAGTGGCTGCAGTGCTCACATTCAGGTCTGAAATGATCAAAATTGATCTTTATCAGATGAGGAAGTCAGTTACTGGTCTGTCTGTGTGTGTCACAAAGAAAGTATGCACACAAACAAGTCATGTTGAATTAAATAAATGTAGGACTATAAGTTAGTCTGAATGTGATACTTCTACAGAATGAGAGTGAATGAACACAGGTGGAGAATTGAGGTGATCGGATTTTGACCATGGGAGGAAAAGTAAGTGCTGGCAAAGACAACTCATGGTGAACATAAGGTAAGTATATTCAATTTCAGAAACAATTGAAAAGTATAATTTCTAGAGCCCATGGAATTTGCCATTTAGGTGTGGAAGGAACATTGGGACACCTGGTGGACATTATTTTATGAGACAATAACTGCAGGACTGCAGTGTTTATTAAAGGTATAAATATATATATATAAATCTCTTCTCAGACTGTTTATGGCCCGGCCGGACATGAGTAGTTTGGGTTAAGATGATGTTGTTTTTAAACGATTTACACTGCTATAATAAAAACCAGCGTAAAAAATACAGAAATTTGATATATGATAAAAAGCACATTTATGCTAAATCTACAACAGTAAATATCATGGTAAAATATTTGATTAATCATTATCTACTATCATAAGGGCTTCTTAGGAATATTGGATCAGACGAACCCATTTGAAAAAACAAAAACTTCATAAGATATAAAAAGGCTGGACTCCTTTTGAGGGTCATAAAAACAGGCCATTTCCCGCCCCCAATGTTCCGCTGGGGGAGTCACACGTTGAGAGGCCCCCAGTAATTAAAGAGATAGTGTCTACATTCTCTAAGCTAACAGATAACCAAACAGAAGTTCCTTCAAAAATAAATGATTGTGAATATGTGTGGTTGAAAGTAACTAAACGTAAATGGTCTTGTCCTCGTTGGTTAGGTCCATTTAAGGTCAAGGAGCGTACATCCTGTGCGGTGCGCTTGTATCGAAAAGGAACTACTTGGTATCATCTCTCATCTACCAGGCCGGCTGGTTCTGGTTCTAGTTCTGGTTCTGGCTCAACGCTGCCACCAAGGGCAACCATCTGATGATCTACGCCCACACCAGTTGGAGCCATCTAACGGATCCTACCACACCCGTTTCCAGCTGCATGCGGAGGAGGTCCTGAAAGGAGATTCATTGGAGTGCCTTTTCCATGGGCAAAGATTGGCACAGTTGATTCGCCTGGGAAAGTTGATCAAGTGTCAATCTGCTGTTTGAAAGGGGGAAATCACTCAATGGTGATTTTAGTCACATGCCCCTTTTCATCAATTCACAAGGATAGAGTCACACTGGGAATGAAGTCCCGTGACCTTTCCTGCGATCTCTGGCAGTGAGCCAGGGTTCGGAAAAAGCCTGACAACGCCTCTTAAAAAAAAAAAAAAATCAACCAACAATTGACAAACATCCTTCTCCTTCGACAAAAGAACTTCTTCTCAAGATAGCTTCGAAGAAGAACTCTGCTACTAATTGCTGCATTGTGACAATTTTTCTCTTGTTAAATAATCTACCCAAATCCCATGGATAATGACCTGAGCGTATAATAACTCAATTGTCCTGACCGTTGCTCCTAACACAAACACATCTGTCAAACTCCCCATTAAATCTTTGAAGGGATTTAGTAGTGGGGGGCCGACGAAGGGGGGCCTTTGGCTCAAGTACTGGTGGTATTTGAGAGGTAGTGTTTTACGACTAGACTGGAGCACCTTCATTACCACCCAAAGTGGCCGATACTGGCCGTCAGGTTCCAGTGGGGAGGCAGTTTTCTTTAGCAAGAGAGTAACATTGAGTAGAATGGGAAATCAATTCGAATTAACTTTTGTTCTTCCTGAAGGTAATATCCGGCCACCTAATGTAACCATAAATAACACCTTTTGTTATGGCCTAATGCTGTGGGTATGGTTCTCTGGAACTGATCCCTATTTTCCAATTTTAATTTGCATTGATAAAACTATGAGTAAGACAGAAAAACCTAAAATGACTAAATACACAATGTAGTCTGGGGTGGAAGCTTTTAGTTTCCAAATTGATGGTGTAGTTGAATGGTTTCGGGCTACAACAGGTCTGTCTGGTGGCAGTAATAATTGGCTACTGTTAGCAAATGCAGCAGCACAGGCTTCCGGAGAAGATTGCGTCGTATGTGTGGGCCCAAGACCTTTATTGAGGGTAATTCCTGCTAAAATAGAGGATAAATGTGTAATGGAACTGATGAATAAAACTGTCCCCAATGATAAATGCTCTAAATGGGATAAAGTTTATCCACTGGTTGATTGGCAAATTACTAAACCTATTTTTTCAAATAAAGTGGCGGATGGTGATTTTTCATGTATTAAAATGTCAGGTACTGGGAAACAATTGGGGAAACTGAACCACACCACTCACTGCATTTCAGCGACAGATGTGGGTAGTAAATTCCAGCCTGAAAATTCCAGAGCTGACATCTGGTGGTGGTGTGGAGATAGCCGAATATTTGATAAATTACCTCTGAATATGAAGGGATATTGTGCTCTCATCACCCTCCTTCTGCCAGTAGATATTTTCCCTACATCGGTTGATAACCTTCTGCAAATTGTTAATACTTGGCAACCAAATTTTTCTCATTCTTTTCAGAGGGCCAAAAGATCCACTTGGCAAGATCAAAATGTTCCCACATACATAGATGCGATTGGAGTGCCACGCGGGGTCCCAGATGAGTATAAGATTGCGGACCAGGTGGCTTCAGGCTTTGAATCTTTGATTAACCATTAACAAAAATGTAGATAGGATTAATTATGTACATTACAATGTTCAAAGACTAGGAAATTGGACTCAATCAGGTTTCGAAGCAGTACACGGCCAGTTGTCTGCTACATCTTTAATGGCTTTTCAGAATCGTATAGCCCTTGATATGTTACTTGCAGAGAGAGGAGGGGTTTGTTCAATGTTCTGAGAACAATGTTGTACTTTTATTCCTAATAACACTGCACCGGATGGAAGTTTAACCAATGCCATTGAGGGACTCAGAACACTTAATAAAAAAATGAAAGAGCAGTCCGGTATCGATAGGTCAATTTGGGATAACTGGATGGATGCTTTTGGAAGATATAAAAATTTGGTTTCATCAATTTTAATTTCTGTACCCGTATTTGCAGCTTTTTTGACAACTTGCGGTTGTTGCTGCATTCCTTGTTTGAGATCGTTGTGCACGCGGCTTATTGCCACAGCCATTGAAAAGCAAGATGTACAAAACAAGTCATCTTATATGATGGTAGAATCTGTAACTTCTAAAGCTATGACCGCGGTGGCGACGTCCGATGAAGATCCGGCTGGAATTTTTCTCTAGACTATTTCTAAGGGATTTAATGTCTTATTTTGAACAAATTTATTTGTTCGTTGAGGGACTGAAGACATTTAACATTTTTCAATTTATATTTTTACTGTTTATGAATTTACTTATAAACATATATTGGAAATATAACTGTGTATTGTAATGAATATAACTGTGATGATGTTGAAGTATATTGGAACTTTTTCACTCCCTTCCAGCTGGTGAGATAGGAATGTGATGGGAGTCAAGTTCTCAAGTTCTCATGTAGATAACACTGTGGGTTTGAGGGAGTCAAGGTCTCATGGCATTACCTGTCTAATCATATATTTCCGGCTTGGACGGGGAGTTGGAGTAAAACATGTCGGTGTATCACTTGTCTGCCTAGTATAATTACTAACCCTTTGTCCAGCCTCAGGGGCAGTAGGCTTTTTTCATCTATAAAGCGACTGTGTGTTTTCATATTGACACACTCGAGGCTTAACATCACCTTCGAATGTAAGCATTTTCTCTTGCGTCTTTTAGGAGCTCCTAAAATAAATTATTTGCAAAGAAGGCTTCTTCATCAGATCTCATTGTTCAATTATTTTTGAACACGCAAAGACTACACTTAATATAGTAATCAAATAATACCTTCAATAACACCCCTCGCCCCCACAGACACATAAATAGACAACCCCACCCGTTCTGAATCCAGCGCTGACTGACACACAAAAAAAGTAAATTATTATTTTTTCTTTCAGAAACCCGACTGTCTTATTTTGCAACAGAATAATGAATTATGAAATGTTATGTGTTTGCCAATTTTGAAATGTTGACTCCATGAAGTGTCCTGAAAATGTTCCATTGCAGTGGCAGATTCTCCACTTAACATTCATTTGTGTGCAGGTCTAACTGTGTCAGCTAGGTAACATTTCTTTTGATGTGTTTAACTGTACGTATTTTCATTGAAGTTTGAACTTAGAATCTAAGTTAACATGGGATCTAAATTCAATCTGATTATTCTTCAACAAAATTCACCCGAAAGCTGAAATTTCCCTTCCTGGTCTCTATGTAACTCTATAGCAGACCCCTGCTGAGAATGAGACCACTGCCCACCTATAAAGCAAGCTTCCCTTCTCTCTTCCTCTTTTCTCCTGGCTCTCTTCTCCACGCTTCATCTTGCTCTGCATTCGGGCGTGGCTGCAAGAAACAAAGGGCTAGCCCGCGGCATGCGTGACCAACACATGACGATTGCACGGCTTGCCATCGCTTTCGGCGACAGGCGCCGTGAAAACGCATTGCTTCTTGGGTCCCTGGAAAAGGCTAAACGGATTGCAGTGCCCACAGTGGCACTCTGAGGCTCCGACCGAAAATACCTCTCCGCAGTAACAGGTCGACCCCCGCCGTGAGGCACAGCTGCCCATCCGGACAACTCTCTCTCTCTATCCATCATCTTCTTCAAGGAAAGGGCTTGGTGAAGCACCAATCCAGGGTTCTCCGTTTTTCGAGCCAACACCAGACCATTGTAAGTACAACAATGCCAACATTACAGGTTGTACAAATTGGTGTCTCCAATTGGGTTGAACAATTCGGTCAAATGTGGGTCCCATGTTGGTTTGATTAAGATATCCATCACCTCGCTTAAAGATTGTTTCTCTTTTCTTGCTTTGTTTTCTTTGATATTTTATCATTTTAGTTGCTGTTTTATTTCCTATTACAGTAGTTAGTTTTGCTTCTTTTAAATTCCAAGTAGATTTTCCCACATAGATTAGAAAATAAACGTGCATGAAATCAAAACCTGATTGTTTACTCTGTGTGTGTTTATTTTTATTTTTTTATTGTTTATAGTAACCTGTAAGCTGAACAAAGATCTCACAAAATCTTAAAAAAGGGTACAGCCATTATTTTAATGACTGATCGAGCGGGGTTCTCGTCTCTTATCCTGATAAAACTATCAAAAATAGATGTGGTGCTCCGAGGTTTTGATTCAAAATTAATTAAATTTGAGTCTTCTTCAATTAATGAGTCAATTGATTATTAATTTAATAAGTAAAAATGATTGATTTAATAATTAATTGGACCGATTTCCCTTACACTATTATGTTAAACATAGAGCAAGACTCCTCCTGATACAGCGACTCCGCTGAGTTGTTTTTTTCCACTCCAAGTAGCGTGCAGGCGAGGCTATCCAGCATTTGCCATAAGGACTATTATACAACGGTTTTTAGCCACCAAATGTGAAAAAACTGAGCCAGTTGGCCACAATGCACTTAACAACAGACGCAAGGGAGTTTGCACTTTGCAATCACGGACGCCGGCGGTAGAAACAAACTCACTTTGTGATGTTTATGGATTTGATTTGGATGGAACTAAATAAATACATCAGGGTGACGATGCGGGATTCTGAAGCATAAAGTAAGTTATTTGAAAAACCTTTCTCTACGCGTGTGTGGTGCTGTTAGTATACAGTACTGCATCAATGGCCATTGACGTTACGTGAGCTGTCCGTGTCTGGAAATCTACACAACCGACAGACCACAAGATCACGGGGTTCACACTGGAGAGTTGAGTTCACGCGATAACAACCGTGTATATAGAGTCCTATTGGTAAATAGCCACACTTGCCTGTTGTCACATCGATATGCTTTTGGCCATTATTTCTGACTTCTACTATGGTTCTTCTACCATTTTGTGTTTAAATAGTGTTATTTTGTCATGTTTAATTTATTCTGCGGGCGATTAGTCGATTAATCAATGGAATAATTGATAGGCGACTCAATTTTTTTTAAAAACACATTGCTGGTATGTTAATTTTGTTTTCGCGGTGAGCTTCGCGTGCCTGTAGTCTCATGACGGCAATATTTCATCCACCGTCAGGGGTGAAAGTGGGGCGGAACTGTCCGGAAGGCAGTTCCGTTAAAAATTTTGGGACCGGAACTATTCAGAACGGTGTTCCGAAAATATGACGGCAACGCAACTGTCAAAAAAAACAACCCTGTTAAATAACCTGGCTGCCACACCGACATCTACTAACGTCAGATTTACCTGCACAAGTGTGAACAATAATAAATTAATTAAGTGTTTCTGAATCGCTCCAATGTCCTTGTGTAGCGTAATCAATTTCCACAATATTTATTATTTTTTATTCGTATTCCACGGAGTTCTGTCCGCCGGTGTCGGTACCAGATGTGATTGGGCTGCTAGATTGTATCGGGGTCTACAGATGACGTCACGCTACAGGATTGGCTGGAAATTGTCCGTTTACAATTGTTCAATAAAGTTATATGAAAAAAATGACGGTAAAACATTAGAAAGAAATGAATAAAGATGCCATTGAAATAACAAAATGTATGGACTAAAATTGTAAAAATGTGAATAAACCTAAGAATATAAAAGCAGGATACTTAAAGATTGAAGAAATAATAAGATTGAAGTGCCTTAGCGCTTGCCGGTGACGTCACTACTGCAGCGAAATGTGCAATTCACTTCGGTTTGGTTTCTTTTTTAGCTGTTCACAAATCACAATACATCACAAAAATTTAATGATAATAGGAACAATTAATATTCTAAACTGACAATATTTGTCACATCTCAGGCAGATAATTTATGTATTTATCATTTGTTCAATCTATTTTATTATTTAATCAATATATCTTGCGTTTATATTCTTGGGTTTATTTACGTTTTTACAATTTCAGTCCGTACATTTTGTTGTATAAATTACATCTTCAATATTTTCTTTCCAATGTTTGACGTCAACTGGATAATTTCCGGCCAATCCTAACGTAACGTGTATGTTAGGCGGCTCCGATATGATCTGACAGCCCGATCACATCTGGTACTGACACTGGCTCCATCTCAGTGTATAACGAGTTACGCCGATGTGCACAGCGAACCACCACGCTCAATTAGCTAACAGACTGACACGTGATCAGCATGGATATTAAACCTGAATATTAAAAAAAATAATAAAATCACCACAAGAATCCAATATATTATAATTCCTTTGACATTATCATTAGCTGAGCTCTGATTGGTTCGAATGCACGACGTGTTTTATTTCTAGAAAAAAAAAAACGAGAGAGGTATTGAACTTGTTGAACTGATGCGATAGAAAAGGAAAAAGCAACGGAAAATTGACAGGATTCTTTTACCCCATACACAAAAAGGAGTTGAATGAATGTGTGTTTTTAATTAATTAATTAATTATTATTTAATATTTTTCCAGAATATTTTCCATGTCAATGTGCACATTTGGACTTATTTATGTTAATATGTTAGGCTACTTACTTATTTCCTTATAATTTAAAACAAGTCAATGTTTACTTCATCTTCAAAATAAATTTAATTTACATGTGCACAATGTAAGAGTCATTTGGACTTGTTTTTGTTAAATTATGTTTCTTATTTAAAATGTATTCTTCTAATTCTTCTTAAAATAATGTAAATAAGAGTGGCAAATAAATGTCATTTTTCAAAATCAAAATCAAAAATCTTCTTCTTCTGTGAGGAGTGGGAGGGTTAGGAAGAAGTGCGAGAATTTTTTGAGCGTTTTTTGGTGGTTTTTCTGGTACTTTTTTCATCTTTTTTCGATATTTATGTGTAATAGTTTTTTTCTTTATCTTGTAGTTTTTTTTGTAAAACTTGTTTTGTGGTTAGTGTCTGTGTTTTTTTTTCGGTGGTGGACCGGCGTCGCCGGTAGGCAACATGCCGGTGGCGGAAACGCCCGCTGCCGAGTTTGAGCGTCTCGCTCGCCAGCACGCAGTTAAGCTGTTGCCGGCAGTGGGCTGCTCGGTGGAGGAGGCAGGACTGGCCGTGGGGAAGGTGGCGGGATACAGCAGTATCAAATCTGTGTCCCGAATGAATGGAGCGATTGTTATCTTCCTTGATGACACTAACAAGGTGGGCCAGGTGGTCGAGAGCGGTGTTGTGATTAGCGACACCTTCACTCCGGTTCTCCCCCTCGTGAGCCCTGCAAGGAAGGTAACGATCTCGAACGCTCCGCCGTTCATTAAAAACGAGGTGCTCGCTAAATAATTGTCGAGATTTCGTCAACTCGTTTCACCGATAAAAATGGTGTCTTTGGGCTGCAAGTCACCGTAGCTTAAGCATGTTGTGTGTCACCGGAGACAGGTGCACATGGTGCTTAAAGACACGACGGGTGAGCTGAACTTGACATGCACTTTTAAAGTTGATAATTTTCCGTACATGGTGTTTGTTTCCACCGAACACATGAAGTGTTTTGGGTGCGGTGCTGAGGGGCACCTAGTTCGGAGCGCCCCCCCACCCGGGGATTCGGCGGCGCCGGAGGCTTCGGTGTTGGCCGGTCCGTCGGCTCCGGTCGCGCCGGTGCCGGCGGGGTTGGCGGATTCGGTTGATATGGTGCCAATGGTGGGTGGGGCCGCGGAGGAGTCGACAGGAGCCGGCTGTGGCCCGCCACTGCCACAGACCGATAACGAAATACAGGACTCGATAAATGAAAAAAGGGGAGCAAACGCCATCATTCTAAGACCGTGTGATACTGTTTTTGTGAATGAAAACATGGATGATGTGGGTGATGAGGCAATGTCTGATGATGACACACTGAAAGTGTCACAAAAGAGAAAACTTACTGTTCTTGTGAAAGGTATTGTTTAAAATAGAAAAATGACTGAAAGTGAATGTGACTTTACACAGGATGACAACGATGTACCTTACTCTGTCGAAACGATTAGGTTTCTTGAAGATACAAAAGGGGTACGGCAAACCGCCGTATCCGAGCATTTTCCCGATCTCAGACTTTTTATTAAGTCCGCAAAGCCTCTTTCACGAAGGCTTGGAGAAGTGCTCACCGACCAAGAAATTTATCGGCTCAGAAAGAGCATAGCAAAAGCCAGAGATGAATTGAACAATGATGAAATTGGTGATTAATCTCCTTTTATTGTTTTTTTTTGTCATTGCTGTGTTGTCCTAATGGGTCGCTTTTTATTTTTCCATTTATGTGTGATTTTAATATGGGAACTTTGAACGTGAATGGTGCCCGGGCTGATTTCAAAAGAGCTGCTCTTTTTCAGATGATGGAATTGAATAGACTAAATGTGTTGTTTCTTCAAGAAACGCACAGCACTGACAACAATGTCTGCGAATGGAAAATAGATTTTAAGGGGGAGGTAATTCTGAGCCATGGTTCCAGTGCCAGTGGTGGGGTTGGGATTTTATTAGCTCAGAATTTTTTGCCGGCTTCCTTTAGTGTAGAGGAAATTATTCCAGTTTTTTTTGCTAAAAGTTATAGCTTTCTATGAAAGTGTTAAGTTAGTATTTTTAAACGCCTATGCTCCAACCAGAGGGTTGAAGAGGATCACGTTTTTGGATAAGTTAGGTGATGCTCTTAAAGCGTGTCGTGGTGATTACGTGTTTTTAGGCGGTGATTTTAATTGCACTGAAAATCCTGCTCTGGACAGGAATAATCCTGAGCCACACGAGCTGTCTGACCTATGGAGAGTTTTTCATCATAACACACGACAGTACACATGAGAATTATTTATCCCTCGCCAGACTTGATCGCTTTTACTGTTTTAGTCACCTTTTGAATATTTTTAAAAGGTGCTTGATTCGGCCTGTTGGTTTTAGCAATAATTTTCTTGTTTCTTGTTCCGTTTTTATTCAGAACATTCGCTTACGTAGCGCCTATTGGCATTTTAACACAGCTCTTTTGAATAACCAGGCTTTTAAAACAAGTTTTTTTGGTTATCCCACAGAGAGAGCAGACCCAATTTTCCCACTATCCAGCAATGGTCAGATCGCGTTTTATGAACATCTCGCAGATGGAGGCCCCCTCTCAGTTTTTCTTTGGGCTTGACAAGAAAAATGGACAAAGGAAGATCATTCATTGCTTACGCACGGGTAGCTGTTCCGAAGTCTCAGATTCTTCTGGGATCAGGAAATATGCTGCCGGTTTCTACAGAGACCTTTATAGGAATGAGTGGTCAAGTAATCCAGAGACACACAGCAAATTTTTAAGCGGTCTCCCTCAGGTGGCCCAGGAGCAAACCCCCCAGTTGGCGGCACCGGTGAGGCTCGAGGAGCTGGAAGCTGCCCTGGGGAGCCTGCAGTGTGGCAGGGCTCCTGGCAGTGACGGCCTTTCGGTGGACTTTTACAAGTCCTTCTGGCCGATTGTCGGACCAGACTTGCTTGCTGTGATGAACAACAGCATCATAAAGGGGAAACTCCCGTTGAGCTGCAGGAGGGCCATCATCACCCTGCTACCGAAGAAGGGAGACCTGCAGGACATTAAGAACTGGAGGCCTGTGTCCTTGCTGTGCTCAGATTACAAAATCTTGTCCAAAGCGCTGGCCCTTAGGCTGCGAGGGGTGATGCAAGGCTGCTCTCTCTCTGGGATGCTGTATTCTCTGTCCATAGAGCCTCTGCTCCACAAGTTAAGGGAAACTTTAAACGGTGTGCACATCCCCCAGTGTTGCATGTCTTTCAAATTATCTGCCTATGCTGATGATGTAGTGGTTTTAACTAAGTCACAAGAGGACATTGACATTTTAAAAAAAATGACAGAGTTTGGTTTTATTTCATCTTCGCGTGTGAACTGGGGGAAGAGCGAGGCTCTCATGGTGGGAGAGGGGCTGAAGGACAAGCTCAAATTGCCGGGCGAACTGGAATGGAAAATTGGGGGTTTTAAATATTTGGGCATCTTCTTGGGAGATGAGACCTACAAAAAGAAAAACTGGGATAATGTGTTGGAGACGGTGAGGGTGAGGTTAAAACGGTGGAAATGGTTACTGCCAAAAATGTCCTACAGGGGCAGAACCCTCATAGTCAACAACTTGGTTTCGTCTTCCTTGTGGCACAAACTAATGGTCTTGGACCCTCCAGCCTCTCTCCTAGAAGAGTTACAGCGCATTTTAATTGATTTCTTTCGGGGGGGGGGGGCAGGAGGCACTGGGTTCCACAGAGCATCCTTTTCCTCCCTAAAGAAGAGGGGGTGCAGGGCTTGGTGCATTTGGCCAGCAGGGGCGCTGCTTTTACACTCCAGTTTGTGCAAAGGCTCCTGACTGGCCCCAAGGATGTTCTGTGGAGACCATTAGCCTGATGCACTCTGCAGCGTTTAGGTTTATGTGGGCTGGATTTTAGTTTGTTTTTAATGGACTTGTCTCGCATGAGCACAGTTTCTCTGCCTTGTTTTTATCGGAGTGTTTTTAAAGTCTGGAACTTCCTGAAAAAACAGCGGGCGGAGCAGGCCGACTCACTGTACTGGCTCATGCAGGAACCTGTCCTCCAGGGAACCCTGCTGGACTACCCTAGCTGGGGGGGAGCGACTCTGTCCAAGACCCTTCAAGCTGCAGGGGTCGCAACGCTTGGCAGAGTGGTGGAGCTGACCGGTCCCAGTCTCGAGGACCCCGCTCCACTGGCCTCCATTCTGGGGCTACATTCCGTGAGGGTCGTTACACAGCTACTGAACCACTGGAAAAGTAGACTGGCTGGACATGAGCGCTCCCTCCTCAGTCTGTATGGCAGTGGTTCCCTAACTCCGAACCCAGCGGACGGCTTTCCCCACATCGGCCTGCTCCCAGACTTGGGTGACTGCGGCGGCCCCCTGCTGGAGAACATTCCAGCAGTTTCTTTGGGAGCCGCGCCCGGAAAACTATTTTACCGAACAATGGTTAAGACCTTGCATAAAAACAAACTTACCGGACGATTGGACACTCCATGGAGGAGAGTTATGGACGAAAAACTGAAGCCAGCTTGGGGCACTTTATACAAGGCCCCAGTGGTCAAAAAACATGGCGACGTTCAGTGGCGGATCCTTCACGGCATCGTGGCCGTGAACTCCTTTGTCTCCGCGATAAATCCGGCCGTGGTGGATACCTGCCCCTTTTGTGGACACAGGGAAACAGTCTTTCATTGTTTTTATCAGTGCGAGCGTTTGTGTTCTGTTTTTGATTTGGTTGGTAGGCTTTTTACCCAATGCAATGTAGTTTTTTACAAGCACTCTTTTATTTATGGTTTTAACCACAAGGGCCAGTTCAAGAGGGAAAGCCGGGTTTTAAACTTTGTTTTGAGCCAGGCCAAGATGGGTGCGTGGTTGTCCCGAAAAAGGAAAGTTGACGATGGGGCAGTTGATCCCACGGTTCTGTGTAAAAAGTTGATAAAGTCCAGACTTTTTATTGATTTTAGTTTTTACAAGAGAGCAGGAGATCTGGAGAGTTTTTGTGACATGTGGACTGTTAACGGGGCACTGTGCGACGTGAATGAAGAGGTGTTGTGTTTTAGCGATGTTCTGCTGTGAAAGCATTTTATTTTTTTATCTATTTATGAAATTGCTCTTGCCGACCTGTGTGTTTAGAAAAAGAATGTAAATAAGAGCGGCAAATAAATGTATTTTTTCAAAATCAAAATCAAATCTTCTTCTCTGTAAACAATCTAATTTTTGGGGACCTAAACATTTACGAAAACTCACCAAACTTTGCACAGTCCTCGGGCTCGGAAAAAAAAAGTGAAATTATGAAGTTGCCATAAAACATATAGCGCCCCCTAGCGTGGAAAAATATGCACCAAACCTGGCAGGTTTGACTGAGGGCTACGAAAACACGTGAAGCGCCCCGAGACACACAAAAAAGTCAGTCAAAGCCATATCCTAAAATGTACAGAAAGTGAGCTATGAAATTTTTAATGTCCAATTTTGCTAAATTTTTGCACATTCACTGTGGTCATTCTTTTTGCCCTTTTGCCAACAGTTTTCATCCGATTTACTTCTAACTTGGCATGTATCATTTCAAGACCTGGAACAACAAGTGGGAGTAAAATCTTGACTTTTTGAAATACTATATGACGGGGCGGGGCCTTTAATTTTGCCTTTAATATTTCCTTCATCAAAAAAGAGGAATAAGTCCTTAATAAGTCTGCTGTACAAGCTAAAAAAAATCCCAAACTTCTCATGCATCTTAATAGCCATGGCCTGAAAACATCTAAATGATAATATTAGGTTATACATGTACCGCCACCTAGTGGTGATGAGAAATGTCATTCTTTACATTTGTGTCTATTGTGCCAAACCCGTTTAAGGGATCCAGTTGGAATTTAGTCAGAAAAGCCTTAAGATGTTCATAATACCCCACTCATAACCATATTGTAACTTTTCGCCATAGGGCGTGGCTGTTACAGTGCCACAAAGTCTGATGATTCACAGTGACAATAAAAGCTGCATTAACTTGACCCAGATGATCTATCTTCTCAAAATTTCACACATTTGGTGAGAGTCCAGGTCTGAATACACCTCCCAACTTTTATTTATTCGTACTTGATCTACTTCGTATTTGCTCAGAAGAGAACACATCTGGCCTGATAAAATTAGCAATATTTCATCATGTATTGTGTGATTTTTATAAAATGACTTACTAGGGCCCCCTAAAAATTTTTAACGAAGCAGCCCTGGTTGTATGTTTAAGCAAGATCTACGAAGACTGTTTGGTATTTGAGGGAGCCCAAGACCTACAAAAAAAGTCTCTTGGACCAATATGCTTAAATGAACAGGAAGTGAGCTACGAATTTTTGAATGTCAGATTTTTGCCAATTTTTGAACATTTACAGGGGGCATACTTTTGCTCATTTCTCCTACACGCCATCATCAGGGGAAAAAATCTTGACTTTTCTAAATACTATATGATGGGGCGGGGCATATTTTTTTGTGTTTCATATTTTCTTCGCTATGAAAGACAAAATATGTAATAACTCCCCGGTACATGCTCTGAAAAATCCCAAACTTCACTTGTATGTTTATAGTGAAGGAAATATTCTGTTTCAATTTAATTATAATTGTTTTGATTTAGTTATAACTATTTAGAATTGGACAAAATTGCTTTGATTTACTCAGTATAGTTTTGTGTGACAATTCTCTTTTCACATTACATTCCTATTAGCATGAGATGGGGGAAGGCTAATGTGTTAATTAGACCCTTTGTTTATACTAAGTCTGTCTGTGGCTCTGAAAGGCTGACTGCCTGTGTTTTTCCATTCCTGGGACAAAGAGAGGAGGGGCATTGTTGGCCAACTGTATTGAGACATCATTGTGACAAATGGGGGCGTAGTCATGTGACTCTGGGAGGAACTTTGTAGGACAAAGGAATATTACCCACAGATGGGGGTGGGGGCTTCACAGTTGAGAGAGACAAGATGGAGCGAGTAGGCTCATATTCTCCTGTCCACGAATTTGTGAATAAATCTACAAGAAAATGCCTGAATTCACTGATCTCATTGTATGTTTTATTAATCAACGGCATGAACACACAAATGGTAAGAATTCCTCATCCTTCAAATGGTGATGCCCGACGTTCGAGATCTGCCGTTCGACGTGGCTGGTTGCGGAGTCTCGCCGAACAGAATCCATGGCGCCGAGTTAATGTGAGTAAAAGGACAAATTATCCTTGTAGTTAGATGAATTCTGTTTGTCGTGGGCTCTGCGACGGGTTTCGTCGGATAAATTTAGCTACGTTGTACGTGAGATCTGAGTGAACAGGTATTGTTTTTGTTTAGTGTACGTGTTTGTTTGTTCGTTCCGTGGCAGAGTTTCGGCTTCACGTGGTTTTATTTGTTTGTCTTCTAAAATGTGCGCGACGAGTCTGTGTCGCGGCTACCTAGGTTGAAGTTAAGGACGTAACGTTACAATGGATTATGCGCGACTAAGACGAGATATGAGAGATACAGGTTGAAGCATGCAGTTTTATTAAATTACGGAAAACACATGGCAGTCTCGTTCTGTGAGGAATTTGAGAGATCGTGAGTCCGTGCATTTCTGAGGCAATAGTTAAGTTGATGTGAAGTTGGAAACAACTTCCCCGCTGCGATGTAATCGTTAGACTGCAGTATTTGTTATTTTATGCATTTGAAAAGGTACAGGTTGACGTTTTGGTTTATACCTTAACTAAGAAATCGGTAGATGATCATATATTTATTGTTTCTTTTGTTTTTTGGTGGTGTGATGAGCAACGTTGCAGGGAGATTTTAACCTATTGTACTAATCCTATAAGTGAGACGTCACTGGGCCAATGATAATGGTGTATCTGTATTGCAAGTAGTACTACAATGACTGAGTGTTGGGGTGTCTGTGTTGGTAGGTGAATTTGTGTGCAAGAGTATGTGGCTAGCATTTATGGTATGTGTGAATGGTGTTCTGATGTTCTTTGTTATAAAAATGGAGAAGAATAGAAAGGGGGAGAGAATTTGTTGTAGACAAGTATTTTTCATGTCTCCGAAGGTGGGTGTTTGATAAAATAGGTGTGGTAATGGCGTTTGCAGAAGTAAAGTGGAAAAAAACAGGTTTCAATGAAAAAAAGGGTGAAAAGTATTTTTTTTTCTCCTCTCTCATTCCTTTGTCCCCAAATATAAAGGGTGTGAGATTGGAATGTTGTAGAACTCGTTCTACATATTTTGTTGTGGGGGAGAATTCCTCTTTTGTCTGTGAGAATTTTTGAAACACTTCCCCCCACTCTTGTTTCAAAACAGGCCTGTGGGGGATTGGGGGTGAGTGAGCTGCTGTTTTAAGAGGTGTAATCTTTTGTGTCAAGCAACACCTGGTTGCAATCTTGTGTGTGTGCGTAGCAGGGCCTTCTGATGCTAATCTGTTGGTGCCAGTTGGATTCCTGATGAGCGGACGGATATGGAGGTCTAGATGTTATCTCCAGGCCACTATCCATATTATTTCATATGATTAGGTCTGCTTTTTATAGTTGAATGTGGAGTAATAATTGTTTTTTTATATAAAGAATTTTCATTTTTTTATTTTCCCCACTGCCTCTCTGATAACTCAGTCGTAGGCGTGAAAATGATTTAACCTTTGTTCTCTCTCTCTGAGCTTCATTCCAGAATTTGGTGTCGGACATTTTGAAGGGCAGTCCTGAGGCTCTGGACCCCATGTGGGCGCTGACTGGTAGTTGTCACATTTTAAGCATAATTTGAGGTAACATGTAATGAAGAAGAAGTCTATGGTAGACATATGCGTAAATATAGTAATACTACTTGCCATAGTGTAGTGAACAAATTTAAAAAACTACAAAATAAAAAATGAAATACAATAAGCAGATAGTGCTCTCTTGCTGTGATCTCATCTCCCTCTGTCTATTACGAGTGTATAATGTGTCAAGCAGGTTCAATCATTGGCAAGAGGTGTTTTTCTTGGGTGACTCAACAACGTGCTGGATTAACCTGGCTATTGGGCCCCGATTGCGGACAGCGTTCTCCTGCTCTGCTTGATGTAAAAAGCTGCACGAAGGCTACTTTCAAGGGGGTAAAGTGGCCACAGACAGCATCTAGGAAGTACACTGTATATCCGCACGCCCAGTGACTGTTCAATGACTCTTATGCGTTGTTTTGGGTTGAGCATAATGTCCAGTCTATGTTTTGAGCAGACATCTCGAACTCTCATCTTACTGCCTTGATGAACTCTTCCTGTGATCTCCAGTGAATGCCCAGGCCCGCTTTGAACTTTGCCCTGCGCAGCTGCTGCCATCTGCTGGATAGAAATGGATATTGACTCCAGTTGTTGACTCAAAGCTCTCTGGTCATCTGAGTTTTGTCCTTCAGGTCGTATTTTGGTCTGATTGTGTACATTTGCACTCTGTACTGTGTCAGAACGGGAGATGTGATCTATAGCAACGCAGTTTTGGAAATTGAAAACGACATATGTGAATATGTGATAGGATATTTGGTAAAAATTTATTTCAATCTTGATTACTCTATTTTCCGTTATTTGATGCTTGTTGGATTTGGTCTTCTAAATTTTGCCCATTTTTCTTTTTAAATTCCAGTTTCTGGATTGGGACTCATAGATGTGGAACACCTACGGCGAATTTGCTGGTTAATTTTTGATTAAGCTCACGGCACTGTGATCTAATGGATCCCACGGGGGTTGCTCTCTGCAATGTTCCCTGCTGTGTTTACAAGCCCCACTACTCTGTAGAAGAGGTGGGGTTAATTAGCATTTTAAGAATACTTTTTGGTTTGTTTAAAGTAGGAATTTTGTCTTGTTTTACCTCTGATCTTTTACTCGTTGAGGTGGCAGATATTTGGATAGTTTTGTGAGATTTGTAACCTGCAATAGATTAATGAGGTTGTGTTAACTCTATTTCTCTTCTCTTCCTGACCCTAAAAGTCCTACGCTGCAGTATCTCAAATTTACATCTGCTTGCGTTTTTTTCTCACTTTGTGTTGTCTTGGCTAGGCTCTAATTTGCATCACAAACGCCTGCCTCAAAGGCTTTTGTCTTTTATGACTTACTGTAGCTCAGCCGGATCTGCCCTCCTGTGGTTTTTGGTGTTGGCTAAATTGCCCCAATCTGATACTTCTTATCAACAGGCCACAAGATGTCTGTTTTTTTCCCTCTTTGAAGCAGCATCTGTTCATTGCTACAGCTTTCTTTACATGTCTGACAGAGATCTAGTTGATCTTTATCAAATGGGGGAAGTGACTGGTTTGTCTGTGTGTATCGTCACAAATAAAGGTATGTACACAAACAGTTCATGTTGAATTAAATAGATGTAGAACTATAAGTGAGTCTGAATGTGATAATTCCACAGTCTGGTGTGAGAATGAATGAAGTCACAGGAGGAGAATTGAGGTGATCGGACTTTGACAGAAAAAGGACAAGTAAGTTTCGGCAAAGACGACACTTATGGCGGAATTAAGGTAAATATGTTCCATTTCAGAAACAATCGCTCCTCAGAGTGTTCGCGTTTCCGGTCAGCCGTGATGGCTCTGAGTGATGATGTTGTTTATTCATATGGTTTACACTGATATAATAAAAAACAGTGTCAAAAATACAGACATTTGCTGGTTCTTTTAATGTATGATTAGAAGCACATTCATGCTAAATCTACAACAGTAAATATCATGGTAAAATATTTGATTAATCATTATATACCATCATAAGGGTTTCCTAGGAATATTGGATCAGACAATAGAACCCATTTCAAAAACAAAACTTTATAAGATATAGAAAAGGCATTAGGATTAAAACATATTTGATTTCGTATATTATCCCTAATCCCAAACACAGAGTAAAGAAAAAAATAGAAATATTAAACAATTGGCCTCATAACGTTTTAATTGGCTACAAGATTTTCATTGTTGTATTAATGAATGTGCAAATGTCATTAAACGGATTATGTTTGAATGTCACAACAAACAGAAGTTTTTCTGGGTCCAACAGCACGTTCCGAGTCCTACAATTTAAACAATTAACATTTACTAACTCACAACTAACAAAGACTACCAGGTGCTCTTTCCAAAGTAAAGAATGGAGAATATGTATGTTATAAGTGACTAAATGAAAATGTTTTGCATAACAGATTGGTGAAGGAGAGGTCGATCTTGTTTACTGCTCATAAAGGGAGGAAGACATCACTCCACATCACCCACAAATGGTCCACAACGGCCCGTCGGATACCTCCCAGGCTCATCAATCACATCACCTGACCCCCGACCGAGGGAAACCAAGCTGCTGACCCAGATGCCCCGGCTGTCTGTTCGATGAGGATGCTGTTCGAGGAGATTGATGTCAAGTGCTTTTCCAAGGCACTATTCCACAAATGAGTCGCATTCTGGGAAGATAATCCCGGTGTCCAATCTTTAGATCTCTGGCAGTTGACCAGGGTTCTAAAACAAAGCTGATCAACAAAGACCTTCATCACGAGATGGCTTCGCGGCACGGACACATCTGCTATTGCATCGCGACACTTTTTGTTGAATATAACCACAACACATCGTGTTATGCCTCATATATGATATGCCCCTTCCACTGAAAATTTTTTAATGAATCAAATTGTTCTTTAATGCCATATGACTGATAAACTACCCCCTCTCCTGCTACTCTTATTTCTAAATTCCCCACACAAACATTGCTTAATTTTGCGACAGTCATTTGCGATGATCAAGATCCGCGCTGGACTTTCTCTCTGAAGTGTTTTTTAATGTTTATCTTGTGTGTTGGGCTTTTTCAAGCCCAAATGAGGGAATTGAAGGAAATATTCTGTTTCAATTTAATTATAACTGTTTTCATTTAGTTATAACTATTTAGAATTGGACAAAATTGCTTTGATTTACTCAGTATAGTTTTGTGTGACAATTCTCTTTTCACATTACATTCCTATTAGCATGAGATGGGGGAAGGCGAATGTGTTAATTAGACCCTTTGTTTATACGTCTGCCTGTGGCTCTGAAAGGCTGACTACCTGTGTTTTTCCATTCCTGGGACAAAGAGAGGAGGGGCATGGTTGGCCAACTGTATTGAGACATCAATGTGACAAATGGGGGCGTAGTCATGTGACTCTGGGAGGAACTTTGTAGGACAAAGGAATATTACCCACAGATGGGGGTGGGGGCTTCACAGTTGAGAGAGACAAGATGGAGCGAGTAGGCTCATATTCTCCTGTCCACGAATTTGTGAATAAATCTACAAGAAAATGACTGAATTCACTGATCTCATTGTATGTTTTATTAATCAACGGCATGAACACGCAAATGGTAAGAATTCCTCATCCTTCAATAGTCATGACCTGAAGGTATCTCTATGACAATAGTAAGTTATAAATATAGCGCTACCTAGCCCTTGAGTCGACAACAATTTTTTTATGACACATAAGGTATTTTGTCCAAAGTTTGGATACTCTTTGTAAGTGTGATAACTAAGTCATTTATGAATATTTTTTTTTACTTTCTTCCACTCAAAATGTTCAGTGACATCAGAACAAACCATAGATATGTACTTTTATTTATTTATTTATTTTTGATGCCCTCTATGGACAATAAAAGCAATATTGTGCTATGAGTAAAACTAACTATGGTGTGTGTATATATATATATATATATATATATATATATATATATATATATATGTATATATATATACTTTTAAAATAATGCCAATGGGGGGAAAGTCATTGCCAAAAAAAAAAAAAATAGGACGCTGATTTTGGAGGGTCTTATCATTGACCAAAAAGCTATACACACTCATCACACCTGGCAAATAATAAATAAATCCAGATGTAAAGGTTTATTATGCCATTTTCAACGAAATTCTGCTTTCAATGTCCCACTAGCCCAACGTGCTAAGACCCCAACCTGCAAGTATCCCAAAATGGCCCGGGCTGCAAGGGCCCTTTATAGCTGCCTGCAGCTCTAATTATTATCTTTTTTTTTTTAAAGTGCATGTTTACTTTATCTTTTTATTTTAACTTTTGATTTTAATGTGCCTCTTATGTTCTTTATTTACATTCTAAAGTAATTCAAATTAAGGTTTTGCATTTACATGTGAGGGAATGAGGGAAAATATTATTAGGAGATGGAAGTTGGGGTTACTGGTGTTTTCTGTTAACTGTTATTTTGCACATCATTGAAAAAATAAAATTTTGAATGAAAATAATTGTTTTAATGTATGCCTTGTTACAATCATGTTACAGTAGCCTAATGCATGTGTAAAGACCTGTTATGTTTTATTGTATGTACCATGTAACTGTACTAAAAGGATTTTATTTTTGCATGTCGGTGGTTTGAGGAGCAATTAAACTGAAACTTGAAATATGTTTTTGTTCTCCATAAATAATAATAATGACTTCCAAAAAAAAAACTCATTTAAAAAAGAAAAGACTTACTGTTCGAAATGGAATAGGATGAAGCAATTGTTTATCTAGTCCTATCCCGATTTTACCTCACTTATTACTTTAACTCATTATTCGTAAATGCCTTAACAAAAATTGTACTTTCAATCACTGTTTTCTTATTCCTCCCTTGTATATTTAGCAAAAATAAAACGTTTTATACAATTTCTTAAATTTACAAATACTTTTAATTCTTTAAATGTTTTTTCCTCAAGATCATTCCACAAAACCACTCCACAGATCGAAATGCACATACTTTTGAGTTTCGTGCGAGCATAATGTTTTCTCCTCTCAAATAATAACCCCCCTCTCTCTCTGTAAATAATCTTTGTATGTTGCTGGGAAACATTTTATATGCCCTATACATTATTTGTCCAGTGTTAAAATCTACCAGATCCTTAAACATTAGTTTAGGGATCTTATGTGTATGTATTATTCCTATGGCTTTGTTTTGTTTTTTTGGTTTTTTTTGCAGTGTGCTTAATGATTGTATTTTGGTTTTTAGGAATTACCCCAAACTTTTACACAGTAATTCGTCGGGATGTTCTCTGTCCTGCTACTTGCGTCTCCTCTAACCTCATGATCCACAAGTGAGTGACAGGCTGACAGCAAACTAATGTTACACGCGGTATATCTGGTTGCGACACGTTTTTAATATACAAACCCAATTCCCCAAAAGTTGGGACACTATACAAGTTGTGAATAAAAACTGAATGCAATTATGCGGAAGTGCTAAATTTTTATATTTTATTCAGAATAGAACATAGAGAACATGTCAAAAGTTTAAACTGAGAAAAAGTATAATTTTAAGGGAAAACTATGTTGATTTTAAATTCTCTGGTGTCAACAAATCTAAAAAAAAAAGTTGGGACAAGGCCATTTTCACCACTGTGAGGTATCCCCTCTTCTTCTTACAACAGTCTGCAAACATCTGGGGATCGAGGAGACATTCTTGTCTAACACGCATCTCTCTAACTGTTCAACTGTCTTGGGCTTTTTTTTGTTGCACCTTCTCCTTCATGACGCGCCAAATGTGCTCTATAAGTGAAAGAAGTGGACTGCAGGCTGGCCATTTCAATACCCAAATCCTTTTCCTACGCATCCATGTTATTGTAATAGCTGCTGCATGTGGTCTGGCATTATCATGTTGAGAAATGCAAAATCTTCTTTGAAAACGATGATGTCTGAATGGGAGCACATGTTGTTCTCGATTCTGAATATACCATTCTGCATTGACGATGCCTTGCCAGATGTGGAAGCTGCCCATGCCACACGCACTCATGCAACCCTATACGATGACTGATGCAGGCTTATAAACTGAGTGCTGATAACAACTTGTGTTGTCCTTGTCCTCTTTAGTCAGTATGATATAGCGCCCCGGTTTTCCACAAAGAACTTTGAATCGTGATTCGTCTGACCACAAAACAGGTTTCCACTTTGCCACACTCTATTTTAAATAACCCCTGGCCCAGAGAAACGCCTGCGCTTCTTGGTCTGCTTTAGAAATGGCTTCTTCTTTGTACTGTAAAATTTCATCTGGCAACGGCGGCTGGCATGGTGGATTGTGTTCACCCACAATGTTTCTGGAAGTATTGCTGAGCCGTTTCTGTGATTTCCCTTACAGTAAGCATTCCTGTTTATGGTGCAGTGCCGTTTAAGAGCCCTTGCACACAGAGTTTGTTCCAGAATCTCTGAATCTTTGGACGATGTTATGCACTGTAGATGATTACTTCAACCTTTTTGCAATTTTTCGCTGGTAAACATCTTTGAGAGACACTGCCATTCCGAGAAGCTCTTTTTATACTCCAATCAAGTTGCCAATGGACCTTATTAGTGGTAACTGGTCTATCAGCTGTTTTTTTTGTAATTGTGTAAGTGCAATTGACTTTTACACACATAGTTCAATGGCTTTACAATTGCATAAATTCCTTTCTTAATCAAAAACATATTAATGTTGTTCCAGTCTGTGGAAATTTTTGCTCTTGCATTTCCCAACAAAATCAATAATCTCTTTTTCAGTTGCAGCATTCAAGTCCCCGACCCTCCCTCCCCAGCCCTTCTTCCGGCTGTGGGTTTACAATTTGTTCCACCAGTTTTGGCTAGGGATGCACGATAATGCTATTTTCAACTGATACGATAAACCAATAATTTAGTGCCGATGTGATTAACCGATAAGTAAGCCGATAATTGTTTGCAAAATTTAATACAAATATGCAAATACTTGAATACAAATAAACTTTCGTGTCCTACTACAAGTCTAACATGTACAAATACATTGAAACATTGCGTAAAGCACCCTGAAGCTGAATTTTATTGATCTCTCTGCTTCAAAGACAACCAGTAACTCATTTTGAGTTGGCCAAAATAAAACAATCATGTTTTAAAAATGCAACAAAAAACTGCGAGGGTAACATTTTGGGGAGACACAGTAAAGAAAGCCCCCAGTCGCCATGATGCATCTTCTGTGAACATGAGGTCGCGTGCATTATGATGTCACAAATATGCGACACTAAAATAGGCGAGGGGAGGGGCTGAGGACTTTTGCACAACTTCAGCCACACACACAACAGATGGACTGCTCATCAAAAAAGTTAATTTAGAGCCCTATTTATACGTATAGTTTACAGTAGTCTGCTCGTTAGATGGTACGAGTAACATGGCCAGATCATTGGTTCCACCGCTTTAGGTATAGATGACCTTTCCAACACTAAATGAGTCCCAACAGAAACGTGTTCCAGAAGAAAGGTTCCTAGCAAACTGAAATTTAAGTCTAAACTAAACAAAAATCTCTAAACAGTATTGTTTTTGGAAAAAAAGTTTCAGGCCACAAACCACTGTTGTGATGAATATAAACATCCAAAACAACAGCTTGTTTTGTTAAGTTTTCAATAAAAATTGTCCCTTAAGTGACGTTATGCAAAGTTTATGCTAGGAAAGGCTATTGCACAACTTATTACAAATGATATGATGCTTCAGCAGCGGTACTGGACTTGATGAAAAATAGCAGTGTTCCCATGTATTTGCACGCACACGCACACGCACACACGCACGCACGCACGCACGCACGCACACACACACACACACACACACACACACGCACGCACACACACATTATTTAATCGTGGAGATAGCTGTCTTTTATCAAACAAGGTATGGCAGTTGTGAGGGGACATCAAACCTTTCCTCCTCTCAGATGAAACACTAAAGTTGCAGTAATAGACTTCACTATTGATCAATAATGGTTTGACAACGTCTCACAGTTTTTTCTATCAGTGGGTATTTTTGTAAGATGCAGTGAATGCAAGTTACTTAAAATTTCTAAATGTATGTGGACCATGCAACGACTTCATTTGTGGCAAGCTTGTGGGGAGGAGCCGCTAGGCTTGTGTCACCTCGGGTAAGGGAAGTGTTTATCAGGTGTCACTGAGTCATGCTACGTTCATAGCAAACCGAAAATGTCGCGACGCTTGTCTGGCGCGTGTTTGTTTGCGCAGTGTTCCAATAGGATTTGTTCGCGCCGCAATGAAGGAAGCGGAGGGATTTCTGCTTCAGGTGGTCGTGCTAAATTTTTTGTAGCATGGCTAGCTTGCTTCACACTTTGACAATTAAACAAACAAACTCACCAGAAAGCCAAAGCCAACCTCCACGCTTTTCTTCCTCCAAGCAATCTCCTTTTTGGACCGGTCCCGGTACACGTAGCTTGTCGTACATCGCCGGGTACCTGCAAACTGCGCCGATCAAGCTATCCTCCATTGCCATGCTACGCGTTGTGCACACAATACGGGGTGTATTGCAACCATTTCCTGTGTTTTGTCTGCTGTGTAACATATTTGGTGACTCTACACTGATTGGCTGTTGCTGACGGGATGGCGTCAAAAGTTAAATTCAGCCAACGCCGACGAAACGGGCAAAGTAGCGAAATGCTCACTGGAAACATGCCAAATGTGCCGCTCGGCACTCATTACGCCTGCCCGCGCAAAGCCCATTGACTACAATTCAATCGCGCCGCCAGAAACGCCTCTCCCACTGTTGGTCTAAACGTAGCATTAGTCATAACAGTGGTTTGAATGTAGCATTAGCGTGGCGCCTTTGAGCACATAAATGGTGCCCTCCGCAGGAGGATTAATGTTATGACTCCCCCAATGTCAGACGATCGCACCACAATAAAAGGCAGAATCAGCGGTCTAAGAACGTGGCCCTACGTCTGCCTGATTCTCCTGGGGCTCAGTTCTGTTTGATGTGATTGCAAGTGCTACATGGCTACTCCTACTAACCTACTGTCGATCATCTTTAGTAGCAGGTTTATCGAATAAACTTCTCTTGCTTTCCCGTATCCTAGAAAAAATTTCCAAAGCTAAAGGTAATGAACTAATTCCCAATGTCCAATTACCTTCGGGACTGCCTGCACGCTGCCATCTGCTCACCAACTCCTGTTCAACATTATTGGCTGAATGAATATCACTGTAGTTTATTGGGGGTGAGCTTTAACGTTTGCCAGCTCGCCAATGGACTAAAAATCGCGTTGGGTGAACTCAGTTTACGGTACTATTCGCCCGGATGGTGAAATAAATATTATCGCAAGTGGAAGAGTGCACACAGACTCCTGACAGCATGCGCTATAAAAACACGTTCATTTGGCGACTGAATCGAAAAAAGACGCCATTGTTATCACTGCTCAAACACCATTATTTTTGCGATGAGTATCGCGACACCTCTTCCGTACTTCGGCTTTTCTCATTCCAAGGGCGAGTTTTCATTTTGACGTGGTTGATCATGTGGCACGGTTTTTGTTTTTTGGGACGGCACATGCATCGCAATATAGCGGCGTGGACGCGCGCACGCACACACAAACAAAACAAGTAGCAGCTTGGTTTGACCCACACGTGCGCAGCAAAAGAAGGAGCCCATGAAGCAGGAATTAGCATATTGCAGATAAAACTGTACCATGTTTTCATGACTATAAGGCACACTTTAAAGTCTTACATTTTCTCAAAAATCGACAGTGCGCCTAATAGTGAGGTGCACCTTGTTTGTGGACCAAGGTCCAAAATCTGACTGTGTGGGAGGACTTCCCGCGACACATTGCTTATATACAAGAAAGGCGGACCTGACTGAGGACAGACATAAGAGCAGCAGGAAGAGTCAACTTGGTGGCGAGTTCTCCAGCCCCTTCTCTCCCTCTACCCCTGCACCTCCCTCCCTCCCGCACTGGTGTTCACTCTGCCTGTCGTGACTTGTTGTGCTCAAACTTATGCCATGGCGCTAAAGCATGCATGTTTAGTGACCATGTGTCCTCTTTTTTGCTTGTTTCAGAGCTTAACGAGTCACTTACAAGTAAGGGAGATGGAACATACCAAATGCTAAGGGGTGTCTGGGATAAACTAGTACTACTACATACAGTCGTGTATTGTTTCCTTTCATTTTTAAAATGGTTTATTGAACAACGTGCACTTACAGCAACAGACATCGCAAGTCATTTTGAAGAAGTGCAAGTCTACACAGTGTAGTTAAACAGATCACACCACATACGAAAGACACCAGATGTTTTTTTCCCCACGCATCGCCTTTCCTTCCTTACCTCTGTGACTCAAATGTGTGCACATCTCTCAGCCACTGTGAAAAATAAAATTCGGCAATTGAACGTGGAGCTTGCTATAATTCCGGGAGGCTGGCGAACACAGCTTTACCGAGACTGGGAGGCAGCGCTGCGCAGAGTTACGCCACAATTTGTCAATGGATCATGAATGCTTGGGCAACGCAAAAGCCGGCATCATTTCTGAGGACACGACAACGAGACTGACTTTGACAATGAGACGGAGCCTGGCGTGTTTGATGGAGAACTTGCCCAGTTGTTTGTTTCTGATACAGAAGATCATGAGGACTATGAATGATTTGTGGATTAGGATTGATCTAAAGCAACGTGAGCACATTGTTTTATACTTCAAGTACAAATGAACTCACTGTTTACATTGTTACTTCAACCGAACTCAGTTTTGTTCCACTCGCTGCCTTTTTAAAAACATGCGCTAGCACTAGCATATGTTTTAGCATAATAGCATGCTACCATATGTTTTGAGCTAATGCATGTTTAACCGTGCCTGCGCCCAATAGTGCCTTATGTGTGTGTAAATAGCACCCGTAACTGTGACTGCACCTTATATTACGCCTGATGGTCGTGAAAATACGGTATTGGACTCACACGTAGAAAAAAAAAGAGACCATGAAACAAATGATGGCTGAAGAAAATGCGCAAGGCGAAGCATAATGCAGACGCACCGGTCTGTAGACGGAAACACCTCCAACATCACAAAATATTTAAAAGAGAAGCACACTGACCTGCATAAGAGTTCAAAGATCGACAGGTAGGCCTTCCGTACTTTCTGCTTGATAACCTGCTACTTTTCCCCCTTACGCACTGTAGTTATGAATGACGTAGTTTACAACTTGCTACATGGGAGCAACGCTTTAAGGAGTGGCTACTACGAGTTGTCCTTTCATAAAATCCCACAGGACACACCACCCAAAAACACTACGAAAATTTGTTTGGTGATTAGCTCAGTAGTAGAGCATTGTCCGTGACCCGACTAATACATTATATATATATTTATTTTTCTTTAAAAAAAAAAACACGTTTCTTTAATTATATATATATATATATATATATATATATATATATATATATATATAAAAGGCACGGATCCCAATTCAGCTATCTTAAAGTTAATTGCCAAAAATACGGCTTTGGCGTGTCCTTAATGCCTCTTTTGTGCATTTGCACAGATGGACAGTCTGTAGCAAAAAATATTAGTCAATGGGTGGGTGTATATATTATATATTAGAAATGGTAGAAGGCATTACTTTGCATAACATTTTGAGAATGATTTACATGCATACATATTAATTGCATTTTACTTTCCTCTGGGGCTAATACAAGTATAATATACATGTAATAAGCCACATTGTTTAGTACCACAAACTATGTAAATTGTTGCTCATTCTGCATCCATTGCAGCCTGGTCATCCTGGAAGGAAGATTACCACATTTGCGGTCCTGTCCTCAAGGTTTCTAATTTTTCCCCTGATGGGGTTTTTGGAGTTTTTCCTTGCCCTTTTGATCAGGGGATGTCATTAATATTTGTCAACTGTGGGCATGTGAAGCCTTTTGAGACTCTTTTGTGATTAAGGGCTATTGAAATAAACTTGACTTGATTTGCCACACACAATACACTCTCCCTAAGGATCACACTTGCATGGTTTTCACAAGCGAGTGCATTGAGTGACGATTTGAGCTGTTAATGTATGTACAATTTTTAAGTGTCCTTGGGGGTGAGGTGTAAATCGTGTCGCGAAATTTGTTTGTTATTGATGTTAGTAGCAGGAGAGGATCTGGAAGTGAAGACGGTGCACAGAAGTGAGCTAAATGTGACACGACTTTCAGTTCTGCTTTTTGACTTGTCCATTTTCTTGCTTAATTGTAGCATGTATCAAAGTGTACATTTCACCAAGTTAAAAAAAAAAAACATTTAATCTCCAAGGCTGAAATCTTCTGTCTGGTGACACTAAAGAAGCGCAACTTCCCCTTTCGAACAAGTGTTGTTTTGCTCAGAGAAGACAGGTTATGCACACCAGTTTCAGAAGAGTTTGGGGAACCAAGCATGCTCTATGCTCATTAGGCAACCAAACTGTGTTGTGCATATCTGTGCATGTCATCCAGAGGTCAGTTGGTGCGCAACATATTTTAAATGGTTGTTAAATGTTGACCCAAACTTGACATACTGTTATCGCAAAAATCCATGACATTTTCCAGGAATTACGGCATGTCCAATGTGGAACTACTCAGAAACCTAACATTTTCCCAATAGACTACAGATTGTAAGCCAATTACATGTATTGTCTTTATTCTTCACTTCAACGACCAAAACGGGGAAAAAGGCTTATAATTTGTGCATACAAACAGAGTTCTGCTGCATGATTTACTAATTGCATGCTGTGCTGAGAGGTTATGTGCTGCAGCAAGACTGGTTGGAGAACACCAAAGAGAATCAGCAAGGCTAATGGATAGCCTGAGAATTACATTTATACCAGTGCTGTCAACCTATAGAAATTCACTTCCTGAACAATTGATTAGAACTTTCTTATCTTAATTCTGTCAGAAACAATACACGAGACTCCATGCAGGAGTTCCATTGTTAGGCAACGATCTTTTCAAAGCAATAAAAACAAGAATGACTGATTTTTCACTCATTGTTTTTTGTGTCTGCAGGCTTTTCAAGTGCATTGTGTCGGATCACAAGAGGAGTCACACTTTTCCCACATGCCCACGCCGTTCCTGCTCTGTGCCAGCGTTGTTTGGCACCACACACAATTAGAAAGGCCCCTTTGAGGCATCTGCGGGTTGCCTGGTGGGGCTCAGGTCTAGCCGGCTAATAACAAGCTGCCTATTATAACGGCGAGACAGATGCATGCTGGGTTGTAGTACGTTTTATTGTGCAGTGACAAGGCGTTGTGCGTGTGTGTATGCGTGTGTGTGAACACTCATCAAAATGACCATTGTTGATTATGTCTGCAATGTAGGTCAATTGAGTTCTACTCTTGCTTATGCCCAACATACTTATTGACCTACCCCGAAGAGATGTGTGTATGTGTTTCGTATTTGATGGGAGGAGAGAGGCGTTTTTCTGTACAAACTCTGATTGTAATAAAAGGGCTGTGTCTCCTGGGGGGAGGGACACACATTCTTGGATGACACTGCTTGGGTGATATGCAATTGTGTGACCAGAGATCTCTGTAATAAATCCGCCTCGCAAGGACGCTCTTCACAAGAATCTCATCTTTGATTTATTTGAACACGCAAAAGATTACAAAATATATATAATCCTTCAAACCCTACATATCCAAAGAGCGACATACACACTTGCACTCAATTACAAATGCGCACGCACGCACGCACACACCCCTGTTATCCCTTTAGCCGTGACACTGCATGACTTTGGGATGCGGATTGACTTTGCATTCCAGTAATCTCTGTCGGGCATTTTTCTTTTCTTTTCTTTTTTTTTTATTATTCTCAACCTTGGCACGCTTCCAGTCACAGCTTCAGTATCCAAAGCCCGCATCATGTTACATAAAGGAATTGTGCATGTAAACACCAAGGCATGTTGTACAGCTACATTTTTTTTAGATTATTTCCCATGTTTTTTGGCCTTACAGTATCTCAATAACTTACATGCAGGTTTGACACTGAATTTGGTAATATTTGAGTTAGCATGACAAGCTAAAAAAAAAAGCAAGCATTACACTCGGCGAGCATGTTCGGATTCTATCATCCCACTCGTCCCTGGTGTCTGTCCCTGTGATGGCTTTATCATTTATTTATAAGATTTCTGAGGTCAACGCTAGTATCATTCAGACTCTTAAACCTTTGCATGCCCGTCCGTGAGCAGATACGCTCACGAAAAGGATTGGGGAACCTACAACTTATGGACTATATACAGCCCACAAAAACATCTGATCTGGCAAGCAAAGCGCTTTAAAAACAAACAAGGCATTTGGTCAAGCTATGACCTTGTGGAGCTGAGTTATTGTGAGATTCATGTGCTATGGCGAGTCATCAAAGTTTAATGTGAAAGTCAGGTCACATCCTGCGATGAAAACTCACAGCTTTTTCGTAATCAAACATCCTTCTGTCTAGAATTCCCAGTTCTGATTTGGTGGCGATCCAGTGAATGTCTTGAAGAAGTTCGCTCAGTTAGATCACTGGAAATAGGCCTTGGGGTGGACCCCGATAAAGTGCCTAGAAAATGAGATTCACTCCAACGAATGAGCATTACTTGTTCAATGCATTTTTTGATAGATAATACCCTTCTGAACTTTGGGTTAAAAGTTCACCCAACGTTTCCCTGCACCAATTTTGTCACAAGCCAGAAATGTATATATAGGTAAATAACAAAAAATGAAAATCTTGTGCTGCAGTTTTTGGTTGTAAAACGTCTTACATTAAATTTGGCAACACAAAATCTTTCTCAGATGTTATAAATACATGTACCTAACATCAGAAACAAGTATTGGTGGTTTGGTGTTCTCATATGTGAATTTAGATCATTAAATGTATCAAATTTGTGAAAAAAAAGGCTTCAACTAGAAGTGATACCAGCACATGAAGCACGTACGTTACATTTGGCTATGGTTATGTTTCATATATGAAAACAATTCATAACCTACTATGTAATGAAAGGTACACAAGAAGCCGCATACATTGGCCAATAATGGCTGCAAATACTACCATGCACCACAAAACTGGAACAAGGCAAAATGGACTAGGTGAAAATAGATGCATTAGGAGCCCATATTATTAACATATAGAATATTTATTAAAGTATCAGATTATGTCACAGCATGTCATTTATACCCCCCACCCCACCCCTGCCCCCACACACAAAATACAAATTAAAAAAATCAAATATAAATCAAATGTGCATTCACAATAAAACCATGGCACTTCATTGGAACAGCCGTCTTTTTTTGGCAGTCCAATTAAACAAAGGTCTGTGTTGTGGAAAAAAGGGAACACCAACATTTTTATTTTTGCTTTAAAAGTGTTAAAATGGAGAGTAACATATTGATAATGAAACAAACAAAAAAAGGGCAGATTTTAGATGGTGGGTTATTACTCATCCATATCACTTTCATCAGTGTCACTCATCCCATGTACCTTTTTCTGTTTCCTTTGAAATATTTTCAAAGTTCTGGCAGTGGCATAAATCAGTACAAGACATTTTTGCAGACAAGCATGAACATCTTTCAGTCTCACACTTGCTTATCTTGCAATCTTGTATCTTGTATTTACTTGCTAGTAACTGTAGTAACTTTACTGTAGCACACTATCTGGGGCAGGACTTCTAGTAATCCATTTTACTGTTAATTTACCATCCTCAATGACCCATCCATTGCCAATGGGTGAAGGGGCACACATCATACCAGTCAGAGAACGTCACATTACTGCTGCTTGGTAGTTTGCCCTTTTACAGTGTTGGAAGAGAGCATCACTTGTTGGAGGAATGTACAGTTCTGGCAAAGCTGACGATGCCATACAGAATGCCTTGTGTCTTGCATCGTTAACATTTTTGGCAGTTGACTGGCCATACAGATGGCACACATATTTGCTCAATGCCTCAAATGTAGACTGGTCAAGGTTAAAACTGGTACCCAGATCTGTGAACGCAGTCAGGTATTCTTCTTGCTGACAGGCAAGAGAAAATGTTTTACAATTTTAAAATTTGTTTTACCCTTGCCATGACAGGCACTAGTCGAGTCACAACCTGTGAATGCATGGATGCCAATGAGGGCAGAACAAACACTTGGGCCAAGAGCTGCGGACATCTTAGATGATCAATGATCCTTGATCTGTTGCCTACTCCTGTGAAAAAATATGAGCTATAATTTCAATCTCTCTGTAGACTTAAAGCAATCACTGCCACGTCAGTATCAGGGCTTTTGATGACTACAATTTTGTGTTTTTGTGCAGCATGTTGTGCATGTAAAAACACCCTGGTATCACATTCCTCATAGTCACATGTCAATTCTGGAACAACACTGACAGTTTGTGAACCTTGCTTTACAGTAACACAGTGTTACAGTTGTCCATGTGCTATGTGCAAGCTAAGGTCCCTGCCCAAAATAGTTAGGTCAGCATCTCGCCATGCTACAAAGAGGAATTCTGCCAATGCTGCTTTAAATTTTGGATCCACATTGGATCCCTCAGCCTTTTTCCTTCCGATCCCAGACGAGTATACTTTGAAACTTTTCTACAAATGATGCAGATTACTGGAAGGACAGGGCCAGCAGAAGCAATGGGCAAACCTGAACGGGAACAAAGTTTTTTTCGGGGAGTTTCAGACGCTTCTGCAACTTCACTTGTACTCTCCGGGGGGACTGAATGACTCATGGCTGCAGATGGCTCTCCCCCCGCCCGTGCGGATTTATTCTCAGCCTTTAACAATTTCTGTTTATCGGTAAAATGCCGATAGCATGTAGTGTGAAATCCAGCGTCGCCAGGAATATTCTCAAAATCTATATTCACGCAATGTTTGTACATTTTTGCAAGATCCTTATTTGCGCCATGAAGACAAAGCCACTTTTTCAAGCACGTTGATAAATAAAGTCCAAGATGTCCTCATTCTTAACGGATAAAAGATGCATGCAGTATTGTATATTTCCTACTGTCTTTTTAGCTTTTTTCTTCTTTCGCTCTTCTTTGTTCTCTGATGTTGTAGTCGACATTGTTGGTATCTGGTTGTTATGGTGAGGAGAAAGCTTGGCTCAGGTGACAAAAATCACACCACTCCCTACCTAATGGCACTACGTACACACCAGAGATCACTGCGCCTCGCTGCAAAAATACTGCCGGGGTTTCACCACCGAGAACACAAAATTGGCACGTTTTTAGAGGGTGAACTCCACGAATTCTTACTTACTACTACTAAATCATATTTATTAAGTAAAAATTCTTTTGTGCCCCTGGTAGTAGAGTGAAACTGAATGAAAGGGTATGTGACTTGACAGCCTAAAATGGCACCATCAAATCAAAATGGAAGACTACCAGTGCCTTCGCAGCGTAGGTTTTCGATTCATGTTTGCAAACTGTCCTGTGTTGATTATTGTAAAGCCTGGAGTGTTTGATTGCTCTAGTGATACTTGGACTAAGTGGCATGTCTTCTATTAAAAGCTCTCCAACATCAGCTCGAAGGCAGACACTTTCACCCAAGAGTATCGCGTTGGCATATGACGCTAATAAATTTAGCACAAAGCGCAACGAGTTGGCTCCGCGGCACCATGGATCGACAGGATAACATGTCCCACATTCTAAACAATGTGAACAATTGAGTGGCTTGGTAAGTATATTTCATCTTAAAATGCCAAGAAATGCAGAGCTACCAGCACAGTTGTGATAATCCATAGTGGGATTGTTTGGCATTGACAGTGGTCAGAGTTTTTAAATTTAATTCTAGCATGTAACTGTATACTCACTATGCCTCTGCACCTTTGTGTTAATGATCCTGCAAGATCCATCCAGGGCAAGCCCTTTCATTCTATTCCTGCCAATCCCAGCCTCATTTTATAGTTTGAGAAATTTTTAACGGCCCAGCCATTTTGTTGTTGTTTTGGGTGAGGTTGTGTGCCACTATGCTCATGATCTGCTTTTTGCATCTTCATATTTGTCACTTTGACTAACTTTGATTTCCATGCATGGAATGCTATAATGTTGGTGGTAGAAAACTGCTTTATTTTATGACTTCATGCTTGGCTCCAATGGGATGTCTATGTCAAAGCAGGCAAAAAGACAATGTGTCTATTGATAAGGTGTATTTATATGCAACACTGCTCCTCCTCCAGGAGAATATGGCTGATGTTAAGTCATATTTGAAGATGAAAGACCCTCCTGGTATTCCCGCCTCTTTTTCCATATTCATCAAACAGAACAAAGATGGAGACGTTCCCTCAGGCCTCCGCTATACATCAATGCTGGTTCCCCTGGTCAATATTTGCCAACTATTAATCTCTTGCCGTGTAAAAGATGTGACATTTAATTACTCATGGATTAAGTGTTCCACGAAGGGAGGAAGGAAGCATGGAAAACCATGGTAATAAACATGAGTTAGCCTGACAGATTAGCGTTGCCGTCCAGTCAGATGATTGCTTCAAGTTTGTTGGACAGTGAATGCCTCTGTATTCCACTGATGCAGCGTTACAGAAAAACTGTTGGAAATGGTGACTACTACTGGGAAGTTATAAAGGAACGTCACTTCAAATTGCTGCTTGTAAAATCGGGGCAAATCAATCTAGAGCAGTGGTGGGCAAACTTGGTCCTCTAGGGCGGGAGTCCTGTAGGTTTTGGATGTTTCCCTGCTCCAACTCAGCTGATTCCAATCAACAGGATTGTTATCAGGCTTATGCAGAGCTTTCTGACGAGCTGATCATATATCAGCTGTGTTGGAGAAGGGAAACATCCAAAACCTGTAGGATTCTGACCCTCGAGGGCCAAGTGTGCCCACCCCTGATCTAGAGGGATGTCAGAAAATGTCAGAAAAATTAACAAGATGCATATAAACAAGACTGCTGACTCTCCAATTTGTATCACAAAGTATCCAAGCATTAGCACGTGTCCCAGGCTTCATCCATGTTTGTTTGATTCCTATAACATTCTGATTTCAGGCATTAAAAGTTTCCAGCAACTATGACTTACAAATTAGTGTCTGGTTTGAATTAGCTACTGATAGATTACTTGGATTTTGTAATCTATTGCGTGTTCAAATAAATCATAGATGAGATCGATGAAGAAGTTCCTTGCAAGTTTTTATTTCAAATGCTTTTAAAAGACACAGAGACAGCTTCACTCGAACAGTGGTGAAATTCCCCCAATGTGTCCTGGATTTTGAATCTGTAGCATCTTTATACAACGTAAAGTTCTTACATTGAGACCCGCCCCCGCTCTCCTTTGAATCTTTAGCAGAGTTGTGACATAAAACAGGACTTCTCAACCAGAGTCTTTGATGTAGACAGACTCTGGACCCTATTAGATTTTACGACAAGATGACCTGAGGAGCAGAAGCGCTAACAGTACTTTAACATCCTCTCCCGATAAGTCAACAGAAACTTTTAGCCCACTCTGTTGTTCCGGGAACAGAGAACAGACTTCAGAGATGAGATCAAAGAAATCATTATCACATCCTCTTCTACATCTGGTGACTGAGTTAACATAGTAATATCTATTTCTACACATGTATAACTAAATTCAAAACAGTTAAAATATAAATTGAAACAGTTAAATGTCAACACTACATACTAGCAAGAAGCCTCTCTCATCATCTTCTTTTCCCATCTTCGATTCTGAAGACATTTAACATTTTCTATTCATATTTTTACTGTTTATGAATTTACTTATAAACATATATTGGAATATAACTGTGTATTGTAATGAATAACACTGTGATAATGTTGTTGTGAAATGTATTGGAACTTTTACTCCCTTCAAGTTCTCATGGAGATAAGAAATGTGTGTGTCTGAAAGGGAGTCAAGTTCTCATGCTATTACTCATTATGTCGTAAAAACTGAAGGTCCAAGATCATTACCTGCCTACATCATATATCCGGGATGGTAGGGGAAATGGAGTAAACATGTCAGTAAATCACTTGTCTGGCTATTATAATTACTAACCCTTTGTCCAGCCTCAGAGGAGGAGTATGCTTTTTTCATCTATAAAACGACTGTGTATTTTCATATTGACACACTCGAGGCTTAAAATCACCTTTGAATGTAAGCATGTCTTGTGTCTTTTAGGAGCTCCTAAAATAAATATTTTGCAAAAGAAGCTTCTTCATCAGATCTCATATGCAATTATTTCGAACACGCAAAGATTACATTTAATATAGTAATCAAATAATACCTTCAAATGGTGACCTCCGACGGCGACAAATTGAGACGTTTTTGCAACAGCTGTGATGATCTTGGAACAACTGAATTTCTAAATGCGCAAATATTGACAAGGTGAGTGGACAAATTATCCACGTAGAGAAATTCTGCTTGTTTGGGATTTTTCAGAGCTGCATTACGTCTGTGCTAAATTGTATTTGAGATCTGTGAACAAGTTAGGGGGGTTTTAAAGTCGTATTTGTTACGGAGGGACGCGAAAGTCCTCGATTTTGAAAATTACTACGACATTGAACCATGCATGAGAAGCCCGTTGAATACGGAAGTGACGTCAAGTGGGAGCGCTCCGCCGTTCGGAAACGGCATATGAGATTTGTTCCGCGGTGGAATAGGCTGTGTGGATAAGCCGCCCGTGTAATATCATTTGTGTGTGTGCTGGGAGTGTATTAGCCGCTCGTATTGATATAATTCTACGATGTGTGTGCTGTGGCTAATTATTAGACCAGAGGTGGGCAATCTCGGTCCTCGAGGGCCGAAGTCCTGCAGGTTTTGGAGGTTTCTCACTTCCAACACAAGCTGATTCCAATCAACAGGATCGTTATCAGGCTTATGCAGAGCTTGCTGATGAGCTGATCATATATCAGCTGTGTTGGAGAAGGGCAACATGCAAAACCTGCAGGACTCCGGCCCTCGATGCCCACCTCTGTATTAGACCGTGGGACATAATTCCTCGGTGTGTGTCTGTTGTGTTGATTTAAAGCCGCCCGTATTGATCACACGGAGCGAGAGCTTTTAAACGCCCGTATATCGCTACGGTGTGTGGTGTGATATTGCCCGTCCGTATATTTTTACGCTTCGAGTGCTGTGTGAAAAGCCGCCCGCGAAGATCAGGTTAAGTATTTTATTAAGTCGCGCAAAAAAGATATTTGATTTCTGTTTCGTTTTTTCTTTTTCTTTTTCTAAAAAAAAAATATATATAATAATAATAATTTTTTGGGGGGATTAATGAGAATAGTTTTGATCTGTTGTATTGTAGTATCATAAGTGAGACGTCACTGACTTTATACATATTATAAACGACTAAATTACTACATATAATGGACGACATATTTGACCGAGACTCAGAATGGTTTGATTTGCATAAACTTCCGGTCCATACTCATAGCTTGACGCTAAGCGAACAAGTCACGGCCGCAACGCTCGTCATGGCCGACGCGCTGCCACCACGGCGACGGCGGAAGATGAAAAATCTTTTAAATGAATGGATGCGGACTAATTGTGATAAAGGTTGGTTCCCACCGTTAAAATCTGAGACATGTCTGATTGCATTAATGAAGTCTGTAGAGCTTGCTTATGTAAAACAGCGCCAGATGCTGATTGACTCCGTGAAAAACACATCTATATTTTCTTCAAATGGAAAAAAGTGAGACGACAATGTAAGGTCGTGGACCAAATGTTAGTTAACGCTAGAATGCTTGCTTTGGGCAGCTCTGTGAAAGTTGCTCGTAAAGCTGTGTTGAGCGAGTCCGCTAGCCACGGCTTGGCTAACGGCAATGTGTTTGATGAACGCATGGCGAATGCTAGGCTAAAATCTCCGCCAGCTTAAAATTGTTAGAAATGAGACATGACCCGGAAGATAGATTAAATAAGGCAAAAGTTTTCGGATTGGAATTGGCTCGGCATGCGGAGATTCCACAGTTTATTGGTTCTAGATGGTGTACTAATCTGGAGCATGTGTGACTTGTGTGATTTGGAGGGAATGTTTTTGTTATAAAATGACTAGGGTCAATTGTGTGATTATAATGGGAATTTTTCTAGTTGGTATGTGTGTGCGTATGTGCCGCAAAAGTTTGAAAAAGTTGAGAGAATTGTTGAGTAATTGAATGAGACCTAGCTAAGGAAAGTGGGGGCTATCCGGGTGGTTTGGAAGTTAACTGAATCTGTAATTGTGAATAAGAAATGTGTGGGTGGATATTTCATTTGTTTTTCTTTAATAACCATAACTGTATGTTTGGTGTTGTTTTTGAGTAGAAAAGACTGGTGTGATAATGGCGTTTGTTTTTCGTATAGGAATGTAGGAAAAAATAGGTTTTGAATGTGATCTTCTATCCCCCTTTTTCTGCTCCTTGTGTCTTGGAAGTGAGGAGGGGGATTTGTGTGGAAAATAGGAGTCAGAGGGCAATGTGTCCTGTAATGGGAGTTTTTCTCTTTTCTAAGAGAAGAATGCGGAAAGATAAAGAGGTCTAGATGATAACTACAGGCCACTATCCATATTATTTTTAAAATCAGATCTGTGTGTTTTATAGTGAATAAGTAATAAAACCAAATTTTAATTGAAATAGACTTTTCATTTTTGATCTTTTATATTTCCCCTGCATCTCATGACTCATTTGTAGGTGTGAAAATGATTAAACCTTTGTTCTGTCTGAGTCCAATTTCAGAACTTGAAGTCGGACATTTTGCATGCCAGTTCGGAGACTAGAGAACTTCCCCAGGATGGCGCTGACTGACAGCTGTCTCATTTTAAGCTTAAATTTGAGGTAACATGTAATGAAGAAGAAGTCTATGGTAGACATATGCGTACATATAGTAATACTACTTGCTATAGTGTAGTGAACATATTTAAATAAAACTACAAAATACATATTTTTTGAGAAAATTATTATTTTTAATTATAACAAGCATATAAATCTCTTGCTGTGATCTCATCGCCCTCTGTTCCGAGTGTATAAGTGTTTCAGGCAGGTTCAATCTTTGACGAGAGGTGTTGTTCTTGGGTGTCTCCAACGTGCTGGAATAACCTGGCTGTTGGGCACAGAGTGGACGGCGAACTGAACAATGGTCACTTTCGGGGGGGGGGAAGTGATCACACGGACTGCGAAAAGGATGGTATACTGCAAATCCGCTCGCCATTAGACTGTTCAATGACTCTTATGAATTATCTGAGCAAAATGTCCATCAACTCTTTGAGCAGACACCTCAAACTCTCATCACAGCCGTCCTGATGAAACTGTCAGGGGTCTCCAGTGACAGCTAAGGCCTGCTTTGAACTCTGCCCTGCATAAACTGCTATCAACAAGGACAGGAAGGAATATGAACTCCAGTTGTGGACTCAAAGTTCGAGTCATCTGAGATTGGCCCTTTGAGTCATGTTTTGGTCTGTTTGGGTACAGTTTGCACTCTGTACTGTGTCGGAAAAGGAGATGTGATCTATAGCAACGCAGTTTCAGAAACTGAGAACGGCTTATGTGAATTAGGGTAGTATAAAATTTATTCTAATCTTTAATACAATATTTTCCGTTGTTTGATGTTTGTTGAATTTGGTCTTCTAATTTTTTGCCCATTTTCCTTTTAAATTTTAGCTTCTGGATTGGACTCAGATGTGGAACACGTACGGCAAAATTGCTGGTTAAAATTTTTTAATTTTTGATTTAGGTCGCAGCACTGATTTTTAATTGGGTCATGATGTGCAAAGTTGCCTGCTGTGTTGTACAAGCCCCACTGCTCTGTAAAAGAGGTGAGGATAATTAGCATTTTAAGATTACTTTTTGGTTTATTTGAAGTAGGTATTCTGATCTTTTATCTTATTTTATGGTTTGTTTCTTTTTTGTTTTATTTTTTCCTCACTCTGTGTTGCCTGGACATGATTCAAATTTGTACCTCAAGGGCTTTTGTTTTTATGAATTGTTGTTGCAAGCTAAGCAGGATCTGCTCCTGTAGTTTTGGTGTTGGCCAAATTGCCCCAATTAGTTTTTTCTCATCAACAGGACACAAGGTGTCTGTTTTGGTTTTGTTTTTTCCTCTTTGAATTAAATCAATATAGGACTATAAGTTAGTCTGAATGAGGTGATACTTCTATAGTATGTGAGTGAATGAATTCACAGGTGGAGAATTTAGGTGATCGGATTTTGACCATGAGAGGAAAAGTAAGTGCTGGTGAAGACAACTCATGGTGAAAATAAGGTAAGTATATTCAATTTCAGAAACAATTGAAAAGTATAATTTCTAGAGCCCATGGAATTTGCCATTTAGGTGTGGAAGGAACATTGGGACATCTGGTGGACATTATTTTATGAGACAAGTTGTAAAAATGAACTGCAGGACTGCAGTGTTTATTAAAGGTATAAGTATATACCGTATATAAATCTCTTCTCAGACTGTTTATGGCCCGGCCGGACATGAGCAGTTTTGGGTTAAGATGATGTTGTTTTTAAATGATTTACACTACTATAATAAAAACCAGCGTAAAAAATACAGAAATTTGATGTATGATAAAAAGCACATTTATGCTAAATCTACAACAGTAAATATCATGGTAAAATATTTGATTAATCATTATCTACTATCATAAGGGCTTCTTAGGAATATTGGATTAGACGAACCCATTTGAAAAAACAAAAACTTCATAAAATATAAAAAGGCTGGACTCCTTTTGAGGGTCATAAAAACAGGCCATTTCCCAGCCCCAATGTTCTGCTGGGAGAGTCACTCGTTGAGAGGCCCCCAGTAATTAAAGAGATAGTGTCTACATTCTCTAAGCTAACAGATAACCAACCAGAAGTTCCTTCAAAAATAAATGATTGTGAATATGTGTGGTTGAAAGTAACTAAACGGAAATGGTCTTGTCCTCGTTGGCTAGGTCCATTTAAGGTCAAGGAGCGTACATCCTGTGCGGTGCGCTTGTATCGAAAAGGGGATACTTGGTTTCATCTCTCATTTACAAGGCCGGCTGTTTCTGGTTCAACGCTGCCACCAAGGGCAACCATCTGATGATCTACGCCCACACCAGTTGGAGCCATCTGACGGATCCAAAACACGCCGTTTCCAGTGTCTACCTGACAAGCTGTCCAAGGGGGGGAAGCTGCACGCGGAGGAGGTCCTGAGAGGAGATTCATTGTAGTGCCTTTTCCATGGGCAAAGCTGACCAAGTGTCAATCTGCTGTTTGAAAGGGGGAAATCACTCAATGGTGATTTGAGTCACATGCCCCTTTTCATCAATCCACAAGGATAGAGTCACACTGGGAATGAAGTCCCGTGACCTTTCCTGCGATCTCTGGCAGTGAGCCAGGGTTCGGAAAAAGGCTGACAACGCCTTTTAAAGAAAACAAATAAAAAATCAACCAACGCCCAACGGAAGAACTTCTTCTCAAGATGGTTTCGATGAAGAACTCTGCTACTAATTGCTGCATTGTGACGATTTTTCTCTTGTTAATTGTTGTGCCATTTTGGTTTTTCATGAAACCCCTTGACGTGAGTTTGAATACAACACACCGTGATAAAAGAAATGTTGTTTCTCTTAAAATTCCAAGGATAATGACTTGGGCGTATAATAACTCAATTGTCCTGACCGTTGCTCCTAACACAAACACATCTGTCAAACTCCCCATTAAATCTTTGAAGGGATTTAGTAGTGGGGGGCCGATGAAGGGGGGCCTTTGGCTCAAGTACTGGTGGTATTTGACAGGTAGTGTTTTACGACTGGACTGGAGCACCTTCATTACCACCCAAAGTGGCCGATACTGGCCGTCAGGTTCCAGTGGGGAGGCAGTTTTCTTTAGCAAGAGAGTAACATTGAGTAGAATGGGACATCAATTCGAATTAACTTTTGTTCTTCCTGAAGGTAATATCCGGCCACCTAATGTAACCATAAATAACACCTTTTGTTATGGCCTAATGCTGTGGGCATGGTTCTCTGGAACTGATCCCTATTTTCCAATTTTAATTTGCATTGATAAAACTATGAGTAAGACAGAACAACCTAAACTGACTAAATCAGAATTGTATAGCCCTTGATATGTTACTTGCAGAAAGGGGTGGTGTTTGTTCAATGTTCGGAGAACAATGTTGTACTTTTATTCCTAATAACACTGCACCGGATGGAAGTTTAACCAATGCCATTGAGGGACTCCGAACACTTAATAAAAAAATGAAAGAGCAGTCCGGTATCGATACGTCAATTTGGGATAACTGGATGGATGCTTTTGGAAGATATAAAAATTTGGTTTCATCAATTTTAATTTCCGTATCCGTATTTGCAGCTTTTTTGACAACTTGTGGTTGTTGCTGTATTCCTTGTTTGAGATCGTTGTGCATGCGGCTTATTGCCACAGTCATTGAAAAGCAAGATGTACAAAACAAGTCGTCTTATATGATGGTAGAATCTGTAACTTCTAAAGCTATGACCGCGGTGGCGACATCAGATGAAGATCCGGCTGGAATTTTTCTCTAGACTATTTCTAAGGGGTTTAATGTCTTATTTTGAACAAATATATTTGTTTATTGAGGGACTGAAGACATTTAACATTTTCTATTCATATTTTTACTGTTTATGAATTTACTTATAAACATATATTGGAATATAACTGTGTATTGTAATGAATAACACTGTGATAATGTTGTTGTGAAATGTATTGGAACTTTTACTCCCTTCAAGTTCTCATGGAGATAAGAAATGTGTGTGTCTGAAAGAGAGTCAAGTTCTCATGCTATTACTCATTATGTCGTAAAAACTGAAGGTCCAAGATCATTACCTGCCTACATCATATATCCGGGATGGTAGGGGAAATGGAGTAAACATGTCAGTAAATCACTTGTCAGTCTATTATAATTACTAACCCTTTGTCCAGCCTCAGAGGAGGAGTATGCTTTTTTCATCTATAAAACGACTGTGTATTTTCATATTGACACACTCGAGGCTTAAAATCACCTTTGAATGTAAGCATGTCTTGTGTCTTTTAGGAGCTCATAAAATAAATCTTTTGCAAAAGAAGCTTCTTCATCAGATCTCATATGCAATTATTTCGAACACGCAAAGATTACATTTAAGCCAAATCTGAGTTGTCACTGTACAATGGCCTAGTTCTGAGAGGATGTAGGATTGTTGTGCCAAGATCGATGAGAGATGAATTTCTTCAAGGCCATCAAGGCCTTATCAAATGTGAGCAGAGAGCAGGTTCATCGGTGTGGTGGCCTGGACTTTCGTCAGAAATAAGCAAGCTTGTGACATCATGTCAAGTGTGCTACAAAATGAGAATATCCACACCGCTTCCGGAGCGACCGTGGAAAAGAGTAGCTATGGACCTCTGTAAATTTAAACACCACTACCTTGTCATCTCCGACTACTACTCGAGATTCATTGAAATACTGCACCTGCCATCTACAATATGCATGCAAATTATCAAAAAGCTGAGTTTAGTTTTTGCTAGATTTGGCATTCCAAATGAAGTAGTAAGTGTAGCGATAATTGATGTTGTCTTTTTGGACAAATTAGCAATTTCATCGGCGCTTGAAGAAGTCGTAATTCCCTCAATCGCCTATAGGGGCACCATGTTCTGTTTACTTTCAGTTTTGGAGAAACACAACACATAAAATCCAAATCCTCATTTATTTATTCATAACCTGAGGTCGCCACATTCAATGTTCGTGGTTCTTTGTATTAATAAAATAATTACTAATCCACTCAGACACAAGCAGGATTGAGACTGAGCTAGATTTAGAAAAACATTCATTTGTTCACTGCGGTTTCACATACAGAATCAAAACACTGCCTACCTAACTATCATACGGTGAAAAGAGAAGGGATGAAAATGAAGCTAATAAAAATAAGAAAGGAACAATTTAACGAGGTAGAATGGAAAGGTTTGACTTGCCAAATCATTGAGATATTTGAAATGGAAGTTGCACCAGCGATATGTCAAATTGGCTATGAGACGTGCAATTTACTGGAGTGAGTTGAATCGAGCGAGCGGAGGGAAGGTCGATTGAAGAAAAAATTGCTCCCAAAAAGGCAAGGCAAAAATAAAAATAAATAAAAAAATTCCACAAATGGATGAGGTGCGACGCATCTCGGGCTCAAGGTGGATGGAGTTGTGCGCGAGGAGGTCCCGGTCTCAGCTACCCAAATCCCGCTGCTGAGGTCAAGATCCGCTGCGTGCCTGCGTCCCGAGGGAGACCAGCCATTGAAACAGCTCGCGCCGCGACAGGACGCTCGGAAGATGGAGCAAGTACGGATTGCCGCACGGGGATTGCGCGCTGCCAGAATCCAAACTGTGGTCGCTAGGTGACAAATGGAGTCATGGAGAAATTTGTCTGCGACTTTATGCCACCGAGGTGGGATGAAACACAAAAAAAGAGAAAAAGAAAAAAAAGAAAAATGAAGAGCAAAAAGTCCATCTGGCAGGAAGGTGCACGCCGGGGTTCGGTGCGATCGCCAAGTCCGAGACACTTGGTCGTTCAGGGAGCAGAGATGCCACGCGGTTGAAAAACGTGTCACAGCACCGGGGAGTCCTTTTGTCAGTTCTGGGCCAGACAAGGTGAAAAAGGTGAATGAAGCAGGAACAGAGGGCCGGAAACAAGAAACAAACATTAATGATTAAGAATTACATTTGGTCAGGCTGGCATGTCAAATTCTTCCAAGCAAAACATGTTATCGTTACACATATCAACTAATAACGCATTATGAGATCATTTCGTTCTTTCTGGAGTAACTAAATAATCTCTGGATTTACAATCATTATTACTGTTGAAATACATAAGACATTCCTTTATAGGCATAAGATGATGTGAAGCATTCAGTTATGTGTAAGTTCACTTGTATGTGATACATTTTTTATGTGAAATGTGTAAGATTGCTTTGTGGATTATAGGTGTTTCATGTGGGGGCAGTTCCGATCACAACCACTTGGAGGCACTCTGGTCACGTGTAACCTCAAAGAGGGGTGGAATGTACTGACCAGGATTCCAACGGACCTTTTGGTCCATGTTGTTTTATGACTTTGATAAGAGTTTGCACACTGCCAGTGTGCGATGTCACGAGGGGTGAAGATGATGCTTTCCAATAAAATATTTTGGTGCCATAAACTCGTTGCTCTGAATGGTGACAAACAAACATTCACACCCTGGTGAGATGGCCTGTGGTTGACTTCAAAAGAGTGTAATCTCTTTTGGACTGTCTCTGGTTTAGGCAAAAGGGGGAGAACAGAGGCATCACACCCCACCCTAGGTTAACTAAGCGCATATTTCCAAGAGTGAAATGTTAAAGAAAGGGAGAAAAAAATGGAGGGTCACTGGCCTATAATTGTTTTCAACCCCCCTTCGTCAAGAGGGATGAATCTTCAGGAGGTTGACGGGTCCAAATGATACGTGGCAGGGTTCCGGCCACGTTCAGATGGCAGTAGTCCCAGTCATGCTCCACTGCAACAACCAAGACATAACACTACCATCTGCAGGGTTATATGTATGCAGGGTCTGTGTTTCAGTGTGCGTCTGTGTGTGTTCAGTTAACTGTGGGTGCCTAACTAGGTACTGTGTTGGCTAAATAAGGGAATCGGGGCCCACGACAGGCACGGGCCTGGAAAAGGCGCAAAACGCGAAGTTCCAAAACAAGACAAAGAGGAAAACTTATCCTAAGGCTAAATAGCTAGTATTTACTCGTAAGTAACTAGGGAAACAAAAAAAAAGAGAGAAGAGAAGCGAAGGACTGTCGTCTTCTTAAATCCAAAACTCTACTCTACTCTACTACGGGGCATAACTCTCTTATGAAGACGGGGAGGCTGTTTTAGGCACTTGGAGGTCGAGGAGAATCTCTTCGACGGGTGGTCCTGATTGACGCTCAACCGGAGGTGATCGTTTACGATGAAAAATCTTAGGTCGGTTAGCGCAACATTGTAGTAGCTGGTTGCTAAGCCTGTGCAACTTACTGTAGAGTAAGTAGGCCATACCAAAGGTTAGGAGATACTCAAGAATAACTAAGGCTATCAGGGCATTATCGACTGTAGACCAGGACTGAGAGAGGGAAGGCAGAGGGGCTTGGGCCGCGGTGCGAATAGCCTGTAAGGTGTCATCGACGGCGGTCCAGTCTATAGTCTATAGTTCCCTCGACTTGAATCAAGTCGTATACTTGGTGGTCAAATTTTAGTTGGTCATGGTCAAGGAAGTCGGACACTTCAATTTCGGTCTGATGAATTTCAGGTGCCAAATGATACAGGGCCACGTTATCAACATGCAAAATGGCGTCACGAGGAACATCAATCCACATAGTTTTGTTGGGTGATTCTAATACTAGTAGCTTGTTGTCGTAGCTCAGAGTGGCGGTAGAGGCGGGGGTGTTAACAAGCCACCTCGAGCCAATCTCAGCACGAGTCGTAGTCATTTGGTATTGAGACGTGGCCTCGGCTTTACATTTCGATCACTCCTCCAAAGGCTTAAGGCCGCAGATCCCATCCATTACATCCCAAAGGAAAGGCTTACTGGGGCACAGATAATGGATGTCTTTGGTACAAGTGTACATCTGCAAATTTGGGGCCAGATAGAGTTTATGACTAGAATCGTGATAGGCAATCACTTCAGGGGTGTCAACCCTTACGTAAGTATCTCCTTGCCAGGCGCCCCCGTTGACAACATCTTTCAGGTAGTAGATGTTACGGGCATCGATAATCGGCAGGGTAATAATAAAAGCTACTTTATAATTTTCGGATTTAACGTGTAGTACTGTGGCGCTTCCTAAAGAAAACGCGAGATGGGTTTTGAATTGGAGTACCTGAACTAGATAAAGCTCTAGAAAGGATGTCTTGGACCAATTGTAACGGTACCAAGTACGGGGGAAGTTTTCCATAGCGAGTTGGTCTACAGATGAACTAACTTCACGCAGCATGTCATTCATAAGCATCATAACGCCTTGTACGTAGGCAGTATCTTTTTGAATCCGCGGCGGGACCGGGTTCAACGTTGACTCGCCACGACGGCCATACACAACATCAGGATCGCAGTCAGCATCATCTCCTAGTAAAAGACAAAAGCATGCGAATTAGCGTTGGGTCGCTGAGTCAGTGTCCGCTGAGAACCCCCCTTTGTCAGTTTTGCGCGCGCGCTGGTCTCGAGCGTCGTTTGGTTGCGCGGGTGAGCGTCTCAAACCACAGTGACTAATAATCTGATTTCGATGGATCCACCTCAGTTGATCCCCTTGACATCCTTTGTTAATCCTAATTTGATAGGCGACGGGCGACAGTTTGTCAACAATTTCTTAGGGTCTGGCCCAGCAGGGAAGAAATTTTCGGGTGACGCCCCTCTGGGCTCGCGGAGTACTAGCATTCGGTTGCGCAAACGAGTAGTACCACACTCGATCACCTATTTGGAACCCAGTTTGTGAGGCCTTCTGTCGTAGTAGGCTTTCTGAACTTCCGCGCTTTCTTTAAGTCGTTGTTGGGCGAAAGTGGCCCGGAGGTGGACTTGCAGGTCCGCCACGTACTGGGGGGCCGTGTACGCTGTAGCTAGGTTGGTTTCTCCTGGCTGGTACATCAGGTGCAAGGGAAGCGTCACCGTCCAGTCATCATTTAAAAGGGGGACACCCCAGTGGATTCATGCGGGGTGGCTCGAATCGCCATGAGTATCAGCGGGTGTCCCAGACTCGATGGTTGGAAGTCACAAACTTTTTCAGCAAATTTACCACAGTGCAATTAGTCCGCTCTACCTGCCCTGATGACTGCGGGTGATGGTTAATGTGCGACTGGGCCTTGATTCCAAGCATTTGCCAAAGTTTTTGCATTACCTCGGCTGTGAAGTGGGTTCCCTTGTCCGAGTTGACCTGCGAGGGTAACCCAAAACGGGAGAATACGTGATTCATCAGCAGGCATGCGGCGGTGTACACGGTGTCGTTTGGAGCAGGCAGACATTCTACCCACTTGGTAAACGCGCAAACTACTATAAGAAAGTATTTGTTCCCTCTCAGCGATCTGACCAGGATTCCCACCCAATCTATTTGAAGATCCTACCATGGGAAGGTGACTCTTTTCTGTTGGAGTGGTGCTCAGTGACACTGCTTCGCTGGCTGAAACTGGCAGAAACCAGGCATCCTTTAACGTAGGTTGCCACATCGTTATGCATGCGTGGCCAGTACGCCACCTGTTGTAGCGCATTGACGGTGGCCTTGAATCCGCAATGGCCTGCATAAGGCGCGTCGTGGGCGTATGTTAGTAGGACCCACCTTTGGCTCCGTGGGACCACCAACCGCAGGGTGGGTGAAGACGCGGAGTCATAAACCAGAAGGACCTTAACCAGTGAAGAGGAATAAAAAATATTTGTCCTCTTTGCGTGTTCCAAAACTTGAAGACAGATTTAATGTAAGAAAAAACACCTTTGCAAAAATGATTTTAATCTAACAGAGATCTCTGGACATCGTGACAGTCTCCAAACATCACATAACAGGTGGAATTTCAGAGTGCCGAATGTGCCTCTTCCGCGTGTAAAATGGCTTCTTATAGTTAAAACCGACCGCCTCTCTTTCATTTGTAGACAAAGCATACTCTCTGGGTACTTTTCCATGAGCGATGGCGAAAACAGAGTCAGGGGTGCGTGTTCGAAGCAGATTCTGTTCTCAAGGACCAAATGTGTTTTCCCACAGAGAAGGAACTTCTAGACCAAATAATATGTCCCATCTTAAGGTCAAATTATACTGAGTTCAGCACTACTTGCTTTACACGTCTATAAAACCTTTCAACATGGTTAATATAAAGAATTAAGATGTTAATAATGTATAACAATGGTTAATATATGAAAATAAAGAATTTAAATGTTAATAATATCTAACAGTCCGCCCTTTGGGCTTATTTAAAATAAAGCCCAATAACTAAACATTTAAACATCTTTACACAAAGATTCCAGCGGGATCTTCATCATCACAATGGCAGGTGCAACATAAGAAGAAGAGGAAAATGAAAACATTCTTTTTAGCAGGAGAGGAGGTCAGTCATATGTCAAAACAATGTGATTCATTAAAAGATTTTTTCAGTAAAATAAGCATATCATATATGAAGACAATGTGTTGTGATTATGTTCAAAATTGTGGTGGGGGATCCCAGAAATAGCAAATTGGCATGACAGTCAGTATGAGAAAGAGTGTCATTATGTACGCAATTGGAGACTTGTTGTCGTTTGGGCTAGGGAAGTTTTTGTTGACGTTTGTCAGTTCCATTTTCGTTCTTGCGTTTGTTTTGTCAAACAGAGCCCTTCAGCTCTGTGATTGGCTGGCAACCTGTTCAGGTTGCACCCCGCCTACTGCCCGAAGCCAGTTGGGATAGGCTCCAGTACCCTCACAATCCTTGTGAGGACAAGCGGTCAAGGGAATGGATGGATGGATGGATGGATCCTTCAGCTCTTTTAGAACCCACATCAACTGCCAGAGGTGCAGGGGTTGATCACCGGGCCCAAGGTGTGACTCTTTCTTTGTGGAACGCCCCGGAAAAGGGATACGTTCCTCCTATCTCCAGTGAGGGATATCCTCAGCGAAACTCAATCTCCATTGAGTGATGTCTTCAGCTCGTCAGGTGGCTCCTAGAAACAGTTGAATGGTTTCTCGGTTGGTTCGTCTGGTGGCTCGCTCCTGAAGGTGGGGGTTGAGTAGAAGGCGGACCCCCGGCAGGTCTGATAGGCAAGATGTGGAACCAGGGGCCCCCGTGGACTGGACCAGATTGACCTTTCCTTCACCTCATCTGGGTGTAGAATATTTTCATTTAGTCACTAATAAACATTTATTCACATCCCTTTTTGAAAGAGCATCTGGTAGTTTTTATTAGTTTGGAGTTAGTAAATGTTAGTAAAGTTCTGTAGTCCTGTCCTGTGGGAAAAAATTCTGTTTGTTGTGATATTCAATTAGAATCCAGCCTTTGGCTGACTTTAATGACCTAAGCACATTCATTAATGTAAAAATTTAAATCTTAGCCAATTCAAATCTGACGATTTCATTTTGTTTATAGAGTGTAATGATTATTGGAATGTTTTATTATAATATTTACTGTTATAGATATGGCATGAATGTGCTTCCAGCCATTGAATAAATGCAACTTTCGTCAACAAATAAAATCAAAAAATAACATCTAACCCCAGGGCCCCAGGGAAAAATAGAAATGGAACATATTCACCTTATTTTCGCCTTCTCTGCCAAAACTTACTCCTTCTCCATGGTCAAAAGTCCAATCCCCAATTGTCGTCCTGTAAATTTTATTCATTCTCACGGACTATCTATAATTATCACATTAAGACTAACTTTTTAATTTTCTATTTATTTAATTCAACACGGACTGTTTGTGTCCTTCGCGACGATATACTCAGACCGACCAATAATTCCCCCATCTGAAAAAATCGCTTTAGAGAATTTTTCAGACTAAAAGTAGAACTACAGCAATAAATAAATTTTGCTTACTTTTTTTGTTTGAAAAGAGGGGAAAATTTTTAAATTTAACCAGTAAATTCGACAATGCGCCCCAAAAAATTATTTAAATTTCAAAAGAGAATTTGGGAAAATATTAAAAGACCAAATTTAACAGGCGTCAAACAATGGAAAATATAATTAAGATTGAAATAAATTTTTATCTTATCTGTATTCACATTAGCTGTTTTCAATTTCTGAAACCAGACGAAATTTACCAGTATTATCTTTTGTACTATAAAAATATTGTAGCTTAAGCCAATTAATTTTACAAAGAATCTCAGTTTTCAGCCAATCCATCAATTATTATTAATACATAAAGTTGCCCTTAGTTTTAACATGTCATTATTAAGCTTGCTAGTTCCCTTTTGTTGATGTTTGTCCAAAAAGCTGACTGTTTAAAATAGACAGAGATAAACAAATCAGATCAAATCAGAATAGGCATCAAAAGTTTCAAAATATAATAAATCTGTGTGTATGGAGTGTTGTCAATCAGTTCGTTATATTTACGAAATGTTTTACTGTAAATATTATCACCTTATATCTGTCAAAAATATAGAGTGCAGTGTAAACAGTCAGTATCACATCATATGGTCTGGTATCACTAACTCAAGGAAACATTGTTGGTGGGGGCTGAGTCACCAGCGTAGTGGAGCAGTTTTTTCACAGGACAGTTCGGGATGCAGGAATGCTTTAAGGAAGCTTGTGCAGAGCATTGTGTGCATTGGAGCAGTTTTTCATTTAAGACTTTTGCATGTGAGTTCAGGGTGCAGTCATTGTGGAAACTTTCCACCAGGTGGCGCTAGGAACCTGTGCTGTCCATCAGTTGGTGGCAGGCTGAGCAGGTGGAGTGCTGATCAGGGGATGGCCGCACCACGTCCCTCTGCAGGTGGTAGCATTTGCGGTTTCTTTGTTGGTGGTGGTTTTGTTTTAATGACATCTGTGTCCCGCTTGTATCGGTCCAGTTGACCTTGTTTTGAAATAATGACCCCGACAAATGACCCTCACTCGACTGAAAACATTAAAATCTGCCCCAACAGTATTAGGTTATAACATGTCAGTAAATAGTCAAAAAAAAACAAAATCCTCCTTTATTTCAAAAAGTTCAAAAATTTCAATTTTTTTTTAAATTTAAAAAAATAAAATAAAATAAAACAAAATAAAAAATATAAAAATATTAAAACAATAAAAGTTTATAATTAAATAATTACTAATTATATTTCAATATTTGTTATGGTTTGCAATATTTAATTTAATATGTTTTGCATACCTTCATAAATAATACTTAAGATAAGAAAGGATAGCTTTGCTCTAAAAATTTACGAATATAATACAGAGTCAATTAACCAGTGTGTAGTTTTCAATTAATATTTCTCAATGGAGACCGCAGCCCGCCTACTCAGCCTTTGGTCAAACATCAAAGCAGGAATGATTTTTTAATTACATAGCACCTCAAATTATGTCAAAATGTGATTCTTCCAGATGGTTTCCCCCATGGAATCCAGTCTTCCAGGACTCGCAAGGCCTGCTCCAAACTCTGAAATGGGACTTCAAATGTCGAATTCAAAGGTTAAATACATTCAGGAGAGATCAAAATTATTCTTCTACTTATAAACATGGGAAAAGCCCCTTTTTTAAATTATAATATATTACTTCACCCCCCGGACCAGAATATGGCATTTGTTGGGAATTGGAATTCTCTCTTTAATGGGTGTGGCTCCTGATTCTGAAAAGATATTCAAAATTAAATAATGTTCTCGCACACGAGAAAAACTATGAGGGAAATACAATCAACTTATAACAAAACATTCTACATTAGTTGCCATTCAAATTATTCGTTTTTTAATTAATTATTATTATCATTCTTATTAAAATGTTAAAGAGGAATAAAATTATTATGTCCTCTTTGCGTGTTCCAAAAATGAAGATAGATTTAATGTAAGAAAAATACACCTTTGCAAAAATTATTTTTAATCAGTCAGAGATCTCTGGACAGATAACAGCCTCTAATTCATCACTTAAACAGGTGGGATTCAGAGCGTCAAATGTAGTTCTTGCGCATGTACAATGGTTTCTTATAGTTAAAAGACCTCCTCTCTTTCATTTGTAGACAAAACATACTCTCTGGGTATTTTCCATGAGCGATGGCGAAAACAGAGTCAGGTGTGCGTGTTCAAAACAGATTCTGTTCTCAAGGACCAAATGTGTTTTCGCACAAAACGCTGAGAAGGAACTTTTTTAGACTAAATAGTATGTCCCAGTTTAAGGTCAGATTATATCGAAATCAACACCACTTGCTCTGCACAGGACACAAAACATTTCGACAAGGTTAATACTGAAGAATTAAAATGTTAATAATGTGTAACAATGGTTAATATATGAAATGAAGTATTAAAAATGTTACAATATCTATCAAATGCAGAGTGTGTAGACTTACATATTTTATATAACAAACAATCCCAAAAAAATTTAAATATATATATTCTCATCAAACTTTAAAAGCAGATTTAATTAACACAGATACAAACGCAACAATGACACATTTAACAACGTGTCTTTTATAGAAAAAAATTGTATTCTCTATTTGTAAAGGTTTTAAGGCTGTTACCAATTTTAATTTGGAAAAAGGGTGACATCTGGCGGTCAGCTAGAGTCATAGCAATTATATAAAGTCTCCTCCATTTTCAAAATATGCACACCTTTATTGAAAACTTACTCTGTCCCTTCCTTTACCATTCATATACATCCTATCTTATCTGTTCTCCTCCATTAAGACCTACTCTTCCCTTCTATTTCAACATTACGCAAACCACCTTTTCACAATATCCTGCACATTAAAATCAAATGTCTCCTCCATTTTATGTGTTGTTATTCGTTCGATTTGTATTAGGTCGCTATATTATCGCATGTGCTGTGATGTCAGATCATCAACATTAATCGTTTGGAGATGTAATTGAGGGCCTTAGAAAATCAGTTACGGCCACAATTTATGTAATGTCGTCTAATTTATTTAACGTAGACCCTGACACCGTGGTTTTAGTGTTAGAAATTTTATTAGTAATTTTACCGTCTAATTAATTCATCCCGTTCAGTGTTTATTAAACGGTTTTATTTATTTTATTACGTAAATTCAAAATTATACAAGCTGTCTGTACGAAGCCATCAAAAGTCAATATTCCAGCATCAATCATCATTTAATACATTTTTCTTAAAGTTACGTCCAGGATTTTCCTCTATATCAAAATACATATAACTCTAATACTTTTTCTAATCCGCGGTCGGCGTTTACGGAAATACAAAGTTAAACTGCCGCCTTTGAAACCATCGAACAGATTACATATTTTATTAGAATAAACCAACCTTTTTCACAATATAATCAAGTCCCGTCAAATTACATTTTACATCATTATTCGACGGTCGATTATATAACCTAGAAGCTTTAGTCACGTCTAGCGGAAAATCATTTAATCCTTCAGAATAAAAGCGCACCGTAGCCCCAACATTATTACTTTATTAAAGTTATATAAATGGTTATAACTTCACAAAAATACCTAAAGCTAGTATTCTAGCATTATTCATCATCTTATCCAAAAATACACGATTATGTCTCGCTTTTGCTCCATTCGAAGAAATTACCGTTTCTATCTCGTATTTTACGTCGAACGCCTGGCGATACAAGTTTTAACTTTTTTCATCAATTTAATTAATTTACCGTAGATTATAACGGCGCCAAAAGATTTATTCCACTGGCCGCATCCATCTTTATTAGTTCTTCAATTCACGGGTGTTTACTGGGCAGAACTACGATAGCAACTGCGCATGTGCTCTCAACTTTTTCATAGCGTCATCATGTTCTCGCTTTACGGAAGCTCATTTGGGTCAAACAATTTTGTTACGCGCTCAAAAAGAGCGTCCTTAATTTCTATTAATTATTGACTCCCGTATTTTATTAGCTTATTATATTATATTATATTGTAGTTAAGTTCTATTAATATTTAGAAATGAAGTGACGTCTCACTTATAACAGAATTACTCAACAACATATCTCATCGCGGTCCCTTTAAGAATAACCGTGACGTCCGATTATTGTATCACAAGACAAAACATATAAGACAAACAAATATCATGATCTCTTCCTAAAATAATAAATACTGCTTTAAGTCAATCAAGAAGCAGTCTCTCGGCTGCAAGGAGCGAAGCGTTGTTTCCAACTTTGAGGCAGGCCTTATTATAAAGAGACTGCCATGTGTTTTCCGTAATTAATACTGCTTGCAGCCTGAATGCCACAATTCTTTGATTCAATTGTGCAAATCCATCGTAACGCACCATCGTAGCGTTACGCTATACTGCTTTTAATCAATCATGAAGCAGTCTCTCGGCATTTTAATAGCGTATCATCTTTGTCAATTAAATTTGTACGTCCATTTCAGCCTGTCTGTTCACAATTGTTTAATTCAATTGTGCAGAATCCTCATCTGCGCTGAGAAAAATAATCCAGCATTCAAGGATCTATTATCAATATATTCACAGCGGGCGATCTAGCCGTTGTGTCAATCATAATCTTCCTAATTCCATCCAAGAATCTTAGACCTCTAATTTATGCCTGTTTGCCATTCATTCAAGGAACCTATTACGATCTACTACCAGCGGGCGATCTAGCCGCTGTTTCCATCCATAATCTTACCCTAATTCCTTCCAAGAATCTTAGACATTTAATTTATGCCTGTTTGCCATTCAGCGCAGCACCATTTCATCTTCATTTCATTTTAGCGTAATACCCAACAACGTGACGGCATTTCCGTATACAATGCTTACGTCACCACGTACGTGTACAGTTCAAACACCGTGGTAAAATCCGAAATCTGGGACTTCGCGTCCAACCAAACGACTTCAAAATGTATCACTATTTTCTCACACAAATTCCATCTTCAATATAATTTTACAAGACGAATTTACTAGCCGCAGCGTTCTCGAACAGACAGAATTCCTAAAATGTGCATAAAGTTGACGAATAGAATTCCCGGCCACATTAATCACTTACCGTGATTAATGTGGCCGGGAATTCTATTCGTCCTTGAACGCCCCGCTCGCAAAACGTCATTCTACGTCGGGGTGCACCAATTTGAAGAGGAATAAAAAATATTTGTCCTCTTTGCATGTTCCAAAACTTGAAGACAGATTTAATGTAAGAAAAAACACCTTTGCAAAAATGATTTTAATCTAACAGAGATCTCTGGACATCGTGACAGTCTCCAAACATCACATAACAGGTGGAATTTCAGAGTGCCGAATGTGCCTCTTCCGCGTGTAAAATGGCTTCTTATAGTTAAAACCGACCGCCTCTCTTTCATTTGTAGACAAAACATACTCTCTGGGTACTTTTCCATGAGCGATGGCGAAAACAGAGTCAGGGGTGCGTGTTCGAAGCAGATTCTGTTCTCAAGGACCAAATGTGTTTTCCCACAGAGAAGGAACTTCTAGACCAAATAATATGTCCCAGCTTAAGGTCAAATTATACTGAGTTCAACACTACTTGCTTTACACGTCTATAAAACCTTTCAACATGGTTAATATAAAGAATTAAGATGTTAATAATGTATAACAATGGTTAATATATGAAAATAAAGAATTTAAATGTTAATAATATCTAACACCAGACACAGCCTTTGCAACATGGAGAGCAAGTCCTTCAAGTCGTTGTCGTGTCCCAATCTGTTGGGCGAGATGGGGTTGGCGACAGGGTTGGACAGGTGTTGAACGTCGACTTCCAGGGCGGTTTGGGAGGGAATCCAAGAGTCATCGAATGTCCAAGGAGTCCCGGTGAGGGCCCCTTGCTTTGCTAACGTGTCCGTCAAGTGGTTAAAATGTTTGTCAGGTCCTGGAACTTTTGAGTGCATATCATTGGAGGAAACCAAGTAGTCGCACGTTTCAATGAGGTCCCTGTGTTTAACGTGTTTTTTCGCCGACGTGAGGAAACTATTTCGACGCCAAGCTGGTAGCTGATGAGGCGAGAAGGCGAGGCGGGCATAGTTTGAGTCGGTGCAGACAACCAGCACCGTGACACCGTGTTCAATTGGCAATTTAAGCGTAATCAGGATGCCAGCGATTTCCACATATTGATAAGAATGGGAGCCCAACTGAAATTGCAGTGGTTTGCACGGTGTGTTGTTGACCCAAGCTATGCCCACCCCAGCCTGCAGCTGGGTTTGGTGGTGGTAAGAGCAGCCATCCACGTAAGCTGTAGTCATGTCCTTGCAGAAATGTTCCTCAAAATAGCGGTGACGCGTGAATTCCGGCATCGGTAAGGCGGCGACATTCGTTGGCATGGTCGATGAGGTCGAAACACAGTTTTGGTAAATCGCTAGATTGGTACCCAGCGGTAACTTTGAGTTTTTCGCGTACCGGAACCGAACGTTCTAACTTTGTTGCGCCATAAGCCAGCCGGCAATGCGCATGTTCGTCACAACGCCGTCTCGAATGCGTTGGTTGTTGAGAAAAGTAACTAGATGATGATTTGTGTCAATAGTTACTTTTTGGCATCTGAAGAGGAATAAAATAATTTTGTCCTCTTTGCATGTTCCAAAAATGAAGATAGATTTAATGTAAGAAAAATACACCTTTGCAAAAATGATTTAATAAAAAACAGAGAATCTCTGGACAAATAACGCCTCTATCATCACTTAAACATCGTGGGATTCAGAGCATCAAATGTGGCTCTTCCGCGTGCACAACGGTTTCTTATAGTTAAAAAGACCTCCTCTCTTTCATTTGTAGACAAAACATACTCTCTGGTACTTTTCCGTGAGCAGTGGCGAAAACAGAGTCAGATGTGGGTGTTCAAAACAGATTCTGTTCTCAAGGACCAAATGTGTTTTTGCACAAAGCGCTGAGAAGGAACTTTTTAGACTAAATAGTATGACCCAGTTTAGGTCAGATTATACCGAAATCAACACCATCTGCTCTGCACAGGACACAAAACATTTCGACAAGGTTAATATAATTGGAATTGGAATGTTCATAATGTGTAACAATGGTTAATAAAATAAAATGAAGTATTAAAAATGTTATAATATCTATCACATCCAATGTAGTTCGAGAAGTGTTTGCCCATACTGTGGAAAGCAGGGCTTTTTCGCAGTCGGAGTATTTCAACGTTTTACTGGCGTACATCATGACACGTTTGTCCTGGTCGTACATTTGGTATCGACCCGCGCTCAAACAATAGTTGGAGAATCCTGCTTCCAAGGAAAAGTCTTTTTTTCTATCGGGGTAGGCGAGACAGGGAGCGGAGCCCAGCTTCTGTTTTAGCGTGTTCATTGCGTTGTTTTGTTTGCTACCCCAAATGAAGGGTGTCTTTCTTCCGCAGGTTAGTGAGAGGGCGTGCTATGTCAGAAAAGTATTCGATGAACTGGCGTGAATAGTTGCACATTCCAAGGAAGCTGCGAAGTTTCAAAACATCGGTGGGGGTTTTGATGTCAAGAAGACCTTGAATAAGGCTGGACTGAGGCTCAATCCTGTTCGACCCGACCAAGATCCCCACGTAGTTGAGCTAAATGCGTAAATCACCAGTTGTTGGTCTGCCACCATGTCTTCATCGTTTGTGGGACCGGCAGGGTTGACTGTGACAAGTTGAGATGGCCTGATGAGTCTTCGGCCGTCTGCGTCTTCAGTCAAGAACAAGTTAGGTGGAATGTGTCCAACCACTGACATCGATAGAGTGAAGTCATGGAAGTCGGAATGGATGAGCAGACCCAGGCTTTTGGTATGCTAACGTCGTGAGACATGGGATTGTGAACCAAGATCAGAGTGGTGAGGCAGGCATCCACAATGGGAGTTGCCTCCAAAAACAGTGACAGGTACATGAATTCTGGTGAGGGTTGGAAGAACGCAGATCGGGCATTCAAGACCTGGTTCGCTCGCTCCACTAAGCGAATCGGAATGTTAATCGTTTTCCTAGGGGCGATCACTTCGTCTTTGTTCAAGACTTCGCAAGCGTCTGGAATGGTCTGTCCAGACTTCATGTCATGTTGGAAGACTGGGAACACACGCAAGAGGTTCCGAGATGGTGAGGGACCACAGCACATTGTTGATGGTGTCTACCTGGACAGCAAGGCGGACAAGCAAATCTGCACCCACAAAGAGGGTGTGGGGCGTGTCCGGGACAACCAGGAAGTAGTGGGTCAGTGAGCGCTGATTCCATTGAAGGTTTAAGGCGCACACGCTCACTGCGGTAATTGTATGAAGAGGTTCAGTGTTAAACGGAAACCGACAAGACTTGGAGGCGAAAGCAATGCTTGGGTCGTGATCTCGTCAGTCATCAGCAAAAACTGCAGAAAAGGCTGACTTGTCAGCCCACAAGGCGAGGACAGCGTCAAAGACGGGCGTGCCTTGCACCTAGACACCTCCAATGAGGCGCGGGGCGTACCCTGCGTCAGGCGGTGGCGGGTCATGGTCACAAAGGAACGTGTCGTGGCTTCTCAGCCGGTCCTTCAGAGGGGACATGAGAGGTCCTGCCTTGGCATGTGTCGTGTCCCAGCTCCCCATGGGGGCGCCTGCTTCCCTGTGGGGTGGCCGCGCCCGAGTCACGATGCAGAGCTGAGACCGGTCAGGGTCTGGGCGACGTGTCGGCAGAGCCTGCCGCACCTGGGCCCAAATCACAAGGTTTTGGTAGTTGATGATGGGTTGGAAGCGAAACAGCAGGTCTTGGCCCATAAGAAGGGGGACCGATTCAATGGGTCCCACATTGACTGGATGGATGAATTCCATGGGGCCAATGGTCCAATGTACCATCGCAACAGACTCCAGTAGTGTGTTAGTAGCTGAAAAAGGTGAGTGGGCATCGCTGTAGACGGAGCGGTCAGTCGTTAGCTCGCGACGCCGCACGGAGTTGTTCAAACATCGAGTTTGACATTATCATGACTTCTGCCGCTGAATCTACGAGGGTTTCGTAGATCAAAACTCGCTCCAGGGTTACGCTCAGATAGAATTTACGAGCTGTCCCCCTGGTGATGAGTTCTCCTAAAAGCTGTTGGAACGGTCTCACTTCATCGGTTGATAGCGATACATGTGGGTCGGCTGTAGTATTTGGGTCAATCTGAAGTACCAATACCGTTGGGCAGGAGTTGGTTTACAAAGTAAGCAAGTTTCGGCTTCTGGAGGGTCCGCTCATGACCTCTGCGGGTGGTTCACGTCAGTGGGCGTCCGGCCGTCGATCAGTCATAAAGGCGGGTCTTTTCACGAGTCTTTCGACAATTTCAAAAGTGCCTTCAGTATGCTGTTGGCAACTGCGCTGTGCTCGTTCTCGGAGTCAGCTTGGCGGTTCTGAGACTCGCGGCGGGAGTCGGTTGCCGTCACGTGTTCCGTTTTTCCACGCCTTGGATGGTAACGCGAATTAGGCTTACCTTTAGCATATTTGGAGTGTCAGCGGTCGTCTGCTTGCTTTTCTTTGTCTGGCTGCTCATCACGCGGGCAGTAACCCTAACCTCTAGCTGCTAGGTCGTGCAGCTGCGAGTTAGTCAGTGTCTGAGGGCACAAAGCCAATCCCAAGTAGTGGTTGAGGTTTTGTTTTAAAACCCTGGTCCTAATCAAGTACAACTTATCCTCCACGGTTGCCGTTGGGAACCTCTGCAGATGATAGTCGATGTCTTTAAGGTACTCTGATGTGTTATGGGACCCTCCTGGTTTCGGTTCGAACCAGGCGATATTTTGAGCCAGCTTGTCCAAATCTTTCCAGGCCAAGCCCATGTGTCTCTCAAACAGGGGCGTCGACATGGGTCCACGTTGGAAACTGTCAGCACCACACAACTGGGGGGGGGGGGGCATCGGTTGGGGCGGCCGCGGTATGAAGCAGTGCTGCGGTCGCCTGTCCGTGTACGCCCCCCCCCCCCCATTAATTTATTTTAATGCACCACATACGCTCATTGACATGCCTGGGGGGCGGGTGGATCGGAGCAGGGGGGGATATCATTTCCCTCTGCTCCGGTTCACCTGCCCCCAATTTTTAATGCACCACACACACACACTTATGTATATACACTGGGTGGGGTCACACACACGGTTTAGGGGTAGAGTTCGCCAGTCGGCGAGCTGGCGAACTTAGTAACAGGGTTAGTTTTTCACTTAGATCGTTGGGGTGACGACCGGGGCCTCTCCCCGCTGGGCCTGGGGTTCGGGGATGCCGCCCGTCCTCCGGTGCCCCCATCTCCCCTTCTGCCCCTGGTGTTCCGTCCCTCCGCGTGGTGGGGTGGGCGCGGGTGCCCTCTCCGCTCCGCTGCCCGGCCCCCTCTTCGGCGCGGATGCCTGGGTGCGGTGTGTCCCCGGGGTCTGGGGTCGGGGGCTGTGTCGGTTGGTGGGGGTGGGGGCGGGGGGCGGGGCGGCTTGGTTGGTGGGGGGGTGGTGGTGGGGGTGCCGGGGTGGGGGGTGCTGGGGTGGGGAGGGTGTCTGGGGATTTGGGGACCTGGGGGCGGTTGGGGCTGGGTTGGGGTGGGTGGCGGGGGTGGGTGGGCGGGGGGGTCGCGGGGGGAGCGGGGGTTGTGGGCCGGTGGGGTGCCTGGTGGGCCTGCAGTGCCCCGTCCTGCTGCGTTGGGTTGGGGGCGCGGGCCGCGTTGGGGTGGGGGGCGCTCCTGCTCCGGGGTTTGCTCTCCGGCCGGTGGCCCCTGCGGGGCCCGGGGGTCGTCCTTTGGCGCGGCCGCGGCCTGGGGGGCCCTGAGGTGTTGCGCTTGCTCTGTCCTGGCGGGGGTCGACGGCTCCCCTCTTTGGTGGAGATTTTCATGCATGCTAGATCCACCACACCAGCATCTATCGAGACTCAGACACAATTTGTTTCTCCCTCAGGTCATTGAATCGGTGGAGGCTGGTGTCTGTGGATCTCACTCTGCTTCGTCTGTCCTTTCTACCTTTCATCAGTTTCTCCTTTGGGCCCTTGAGGTTTCCCTGATTTGTTGGAGTTTGGATGTCTTTGGGGTTGGTGAAGGTTAGTGGCCCGGTGGGTGGTGTCTGGTCGGTGCTGGGCTTCGCTTTTCTTTCTTTTCTTTGGTCCCCCTTTGGGTCTCCTGGCGGCCCCACGACTCTGGCTGGATTTTGAAGTGTTCGGTTTAGGTGAACGGTATGGGAATTCTTATTTATTTATTTAATTTTTTTTCTCACGCACGCACGCACGCACGCACACACACACGCACGCACACACGCACAAACACACATACAAAAAAAAAAAAAAAAAAAAACAATGATGATGACATTTCAAATGATCAATAGTCAGATCTCCCAGAAAAAAAGAAAAAAAAAGAAAAAAAAAAAGGAAACTGTCAGCACCTGATGGTTCCAAGCCACTGGCAGTGGTCAGAGATGGCTCTGGACTCAGGTGGCAGTTTCAGCTGTGGTGCTGTGACTCTGGGCTCAGGAGGTCTGTGTGGGGGTGGAGCTCCTGGAAGGTGTGTCCCTCGCGAACCCTCATTTAACTGCCGCACGAGCTGCAACTCATGTTTAATTTGAGCTACATCTGCCTCGTATTCCTGCTGGCATTGTCAGAGGCGGTTAACCTTGGCTTCAGTCAATGCTAATTTTGTTCGCAGGTCATACGAGCGGTCCACTTCGGCATTGCGTTCCTCTCTCAATGTTTGTACTTGTACTTTAAGACGCTTTACTTCATTGGCTGACTGAGCTAGCAACGAACTAACCCGCACGTAATTTGCTTGGGCTTGTAGAAGTTGGTCTTCTGATGGTTGTTCAGTCAAGTCAGTCACCGCTGATTTTAATTTGTGAATTTCATCAAATGCCTTGTTGTCAGTTAGTGTCCTCGATGGACGGGAGAGCTTGGGTCAACTCGTCTATCTTTTGAGAAGAGTCATCGTCAGAATCAAGTTCATCGGCGTCGCTGTCCAAGTTTCTAGCCTGCACCGCATCTGCGTGGGCCTCGCCGTCGTCCAACTGTGACCGTACGCCAACCAGTTGGGTTTCAACAACATTCACTCGGTCATTGGCGGCTGTCAGCTGTGCTCTTGTTCCCTCTGTTCCTGCTTCATTCACCCTTTTCACCTCGTCTGGCCAAGAACTGACAAAAGGTCTCCCCGGTGCCGTGCCACGTTTTCCAACCACGTGGCATCTCTGTTCCCTGAACGACCAAGTGTCTCGGACTTGGCGATCGCACCAAACCGCCGCCGTGATCCATACCCCGGCGTTCGCCCTCCTGCCAGATGGACTTTTTGCTCTTCATTTTTCTTTTTATTCCTTTTTCTCTTTTTTGTGTGTTTCATCCCACCTTGGTGGCACAAAGTCGCCGACAAATTTCGCTGTGACCCCGTGTGTCACCCAGCAACCACAGTTTGGACTCGCGCCAACCCGTACCTGCTCCATCCTTCGAGCGTCCCGTCGCGGCACGAGCTGGTTCAATGGCTGGTCTCCCTCGGGACGCAGGCACTGCCTCAGCAGCGGGATTTGGGCAGCTGAGACGCTGAACTCCTTACACGCCGAGAGTATAACTCCGGCTGAAGCACCCGACCTCGCCTGAAAGCGCCATCCAGCTTGATCCATCCACCTTGAACCCAGCTGCACCGCCACTATTTTATTTTATATTTTTATTTTTGCCTTGCCTTTTTGGGAGCATTTTTTTTCTTCAATCAACCTTCCCTCTGCTAGGTCGATTCAACTCACTCCAGTAAGTTGCACGTCTCATAGCCAATTTGACATATCGCTGGTGCAACTTCCATTTCAAATATCTCACAGATTTGGCAAGTCAAACCTTTCCTTTCTATCTTGTTAAATTGTTCCTCTCTTATTTTTATTAACTTTATTTTTATCCCTTTTCTTTTCACCGTATGATAGTTAGGTAGGCAGTGTTTTAATTCTGTATGTGTAACCGTAGTGAATAAATGCATGTTTAAAAAAAAATCTAGTTTAGTCTCAATCGTGCTTGTGTCCGAGTAGATTAATAATTATTTTATGAATACAAAGAAAAATTGATAGAAATTGTGTGTATGTGTATGTGTATATGTACGTGCGTGCGTGCGTGCATGTGAGAAAAAAAATTCAATGCAAAATTCTTAATTTAAATAATGGCTAAACAATAAATCACATACGACAAAACTGTTATTGTTCTGCAATGCCAATGCCAATCACCCACAAAAAAAATGTTTTAACATTTGTGCATGAATAATCAATTATGAACAACAAATTTACATAAACAGAAATGATTATGTAAAATATACATAAAATTTACATTTTAAATAAGACAAGTAGTGCTTTTATGATTTGGTGCATGTAGCGTAAAAAAATATTATTTTATATTTAGCTTGATTCAAGTAAGAGCAAATGCTGTTTAATATTTGTCTGTGTAGATTGTCAATCTTTAGTTATTGCAATTGTACTCAACAATTAACTGCCGCATCTAGGCAAGTTAGATTGTTCTTTTTTTCCCTTTTTTCTGAGAGAGAGCTCAGTATTGTTCATTCGGTAAATCTTACCGATTCGACATGTCATCATCATTGCTCTCTGTCTTTCTTTTCTCTTTTTCTTTTTTCTGTATGTGCGTGAGTATGTGCGTGAGTATGTGCGTATGCGGGTGTGTGCGCGTGCGTGCGTGTGTACTCATTAATTCACCTACAACCTATTAAAAATCCAATACCATTCACCTGAACCGAATACTTCAGAATCCAGCTAGAGTCCTGAGGTTGTCAGGAGGCCCGAGGAAGGATCAAAGAAAAGAAAGGAAAGTGAAATCCAGCACCGACCAGACAAATTAGGGAGACCTCAAGAGACCAAAGGAGAGACTGACGAAAGGAAGGAAGGATAGATGAAGCAGAGTGAGATCCACAGACATCAGCCTCCACCGATTCAACAACCAGAGAAAGAAACAGATTGTGTTTGAATTATGGTAGATGCTGGTGTGGTGGATCTGGCATGCATGAAAGCCTTCACCAAAGAGGGGAGCCGTCGACCCCGGCCAGGACAGAGCAAGCACAACCCCACAGGGCCCCCCAGGCCACGGCAGCGCCAAGGGACAACCCCCGGGCCCCGCAGGGGCCACCGGCTGAACCCCAGGAGCCAGAAGCGCCCCCCGTCCCAACACGGCCCGCGCCCCCAACCCAACAGGACGGGGCACGACAGGCCCGCCAGGCACCTCACTGGCCCACAGCCCCCGCTCCTCCCACGACCCCCCCGCCCCCCATTCACCCCGCCACCCACCACAACCCAGCCCCAGCCGTCCTCAGGCCCCCAATCCCCGAGACCCCCCCCAACCAAGCCGTCACCCCCACCAACCGCCAGCCCACCAGACCCCAACCCCCAAATCTTGGGGACCCCCTGTACCCAGGCATCGTGCAAAGGCACCCGCGGCCACACCACCTCCAGCCACGTGGTGGGACGGAACACCGGGGCAGAAGAGGAGATGGGAGCACCGGGGGAAAGGCGGTACCCCCGAACGGCGGGGAAAGTCCCCGGTCGTCACGCCAGCGTTCTTAGTGAAAGTTAACCCTGTTACTGAGTTCACCAGCTCGACTGGCCAACTCTACCCCTACGTGAATGTGACCCCACCCAGTGTATATACAAGTGTGTACGACCCTCCCACCCACCCCACCAGGACCCCGGCGGGCATATGGGACCATCCCGGCGGGGTGATAGCGCTCGCCCCCCGGATACTGGGGCCCGCACGAGGTGCCAGGAGGCCCACCGAAGCGGGGCAGGCACAACACCCCCACCCACCCGCACGGAGCCCCAAGACCCGGGCCATGGATGGAGCCCCCGGCCCAGGGGAGGAAGGCGGACAGGGGAGGGGAAAGGGATGGGGGAAGGAGACGACAAGATGGGCAAGGAGCGGCGGCAGGGCCGCAGAGAGAAGGGGAGAGGAGGAGGAAGGGTGAGGAGGGAGAGGCAGCAAGGGGGAGGGGAGAGGGAGCCACGGGGTACCCCGGAAGCCCACAGGCCCAAAACCGCGTTGCCGGGCCCAGAGCGATGGACCGCACCTGACCCCGCAAGAGACCCAGGGAACGGCCAAGACGCAGCCGCCACCCAGCAGCCAACAGAGGGGCAGAGCCGCCCACGCTCAGCCAGGGGGGACAGCACCTATAAAGTTAACCCACCGGCATGCAGTGATTCCGAATATTAACCCTTAGTGCCCATTGGAAGTGAATCTTGAGTAGTTGATGACTGTAAGGTGTCATTTGATGTAGTCTGCTCGATCCGGCTAGCAGCAATTGGGTTCCTGACTATAAAAACACAACCATTAGTTACCAAATACAGAAACAGTAATGTAAGTTATCGTGATGTGGTGGCTCTCACTAACAGGCAGAATTAAGTAACAAGATTTAGGTTAAAAGATTCTATATACGTAGACCATGTTTCTATAAATTTTTATATTTGGTTTTTATTTGAGGCAGATATTTTTTCCATTAAAATGTGATTTATGAGGAGGTTAGACCATTGGTCGATATTCAGAGTTTGGTTATTTTTCCATTTAACAAGAATTGTTTTTTTTTCGCGATAGTAAGGGCTACAAATGTAGATTGAAATTGTTTACGTGGTAAGTCAGTTGTTGTTAGGTCACCAAGCAAACACAAGTTTGGAGATAAAGGTATCCTACAGTCCAAGATAGCGGAACTTTAGTCCAGAAATACATAAACGGAGTGTAACCATAAAGCATGAAAATAAGTGTCTGTAGTGTTTGGTAAACACTGGAGACAAATGTCGGAGTCTGAGAGTCCCATTTTCTTCATCATATATTGAGTAATATATGTTCTATGAATAATTTTATATTGGATAAGTTGTAAATTAGGGTGATTTGTCATTTTAAATACGTTTTCACAAACTTGACTCCAAAAGTCAGATTCCGGAGCTAACTTTGTTCGCTCTCTCGTTTTACAGCCGCTGTTCCTGTTTATTTTCCACTTTCTCCCCTCCGTCTGGCCCTGAACTGACAAAAGGACTCCATGGTGCCGTGCCACGTTACTCAACCACGTGGTTCCTTTATTCCCTGAATGACCAAGCGTCTTGGACTTGGTGATCGCACCGCCGCACTGTGCACCAAATCCCGGCGCGCGCCCTCCTGTCAGACAGACAAATTTTTGGGGGGCTCTTTCATTTATTTTTCACTTATTTTTATTAGCTTTATTTTTATCCCTTTTCTTTCCACCGTATGATAGTTAGATAGGCAGTATTTTTATTCTGTATGTGACCGTAGTGAATAAATGCATATTTTTTTTAAATCTAGTTCGGCCTCAATCGTGCTTGTGTACGAGTGGATTAGTAATTCTTTTAGTAATACATAAAAACACAAACATTGAATGTGCCGACTTTAGATTATGAATAAATAAATGAGAATTTTGATTTTATTTGTTGTGTTTCTCCAAACTGAAATTAAATAGAACGTGGTGCCCCTATAGGTGACTGAGGGAATTATAATTTCCTCAAGCCCTGATCAAATTACTAATTCGTCCAAAAGACAACATCAATTATCGCTACTGAAATGCATCTTCTGTTTCAATTTAATTATAACTGTTTTGATTTAGTTATAACTATTTAGAATTGGACATAATTGCTTTGATTTATTTACTATAGTTCTATGTGAGAATTCAAATGATGTAAGGGGGTGATCTTCTCTTTTCGCATTCTTGAGAACATGTGACTCTGGGGCAAGCGAATGTGTTAATTAGATCCCTTTGTTTTACAACTAGGCGACAGGATGTCTGCCTCTCTGAAAAAAAACCTAAACTCTCTTATCTGATCTTGCAAAATTATATTGAAGATGGAATTTATGTAGGAAGAATAGTGATAAATTTTGAAGTCGTTTGGTTGGACGCGAAGTCCCAGATTTCGGATTTTACCACGGTATTTGAAGTATACACATATGTGGTGATGGAGCATTATTTACAAAATGCTGTCACGTTGGATTGCACGCGATCGTTTTGTAGTCAGTTTTGGGAAACAGTTCTATGTTTTTACAAGACGAGAGATACTTGGAGGATTGACATGCATTCCTTGTATAATAAAAGCTGAATAGGAAAACCGTTTTGTTCACGCAAACAAGGGTACATGGATAATTTGTTTTTAAAAATCCTTGTGCGCAGCTGCCGATATAAGAGCGCAGCTGCAAGGAAGCAGTTTGTTCACGCAAACGAGAGGTTCTTGGATTCATTTCGGAGATACTACGATTGAGACAGCGGAATAGTACTGCCCTGATTGAGACATCGTAAAGATCCTTGAACATTTATTCAGCGTTGGAAAACAGATTGACACAAACGGATTTAGTATGCCGCTATTAGTGCAATCGAGAGGTCCTTGAATGATTGAATATGAATATTCATGGCCAAGTCTGTTCAGCTGAAAGACAACAGATTTACGAATGCGCAGATGAGGATATATTACGTAACGTTACGAGGGGTTTTGCACAATTGAATCAAATAATTGTGGCAATCAGGCTGCAAGCAGTATTTATTACGGAAAACACATGGCAGTCTCTTTATAATAAGGTCTGCTTCAAAGTTGGAAACAACGCTTCGCTCCTTGCAGCCGATAGAGTGCTTCTTGATTGACTTAAAGCAGTATTTATTATTTTAAGAGGAGATCATGATATTTGTTTGTCTGTATTCTATGTTTTGTCTTGTGATACAATAATCGGACGTCACTGTTATTTTTAAAGGGACCGCGATGAGATATGTTGTTGACTAATTCTGTTATAAGTGAGACGTCACTTCATTTATGAATGTTAATACGACTTAACTACAATATAATATAATATAATATAATATAATATAATATAATATAATATAATATAATATAATATAATATAATATAATATAATATAATAAGTTATAAAATACGGGAGTCAATAATTAATAGAAATTAAGGAAACTCTATTCGAGCGCGAAACAAAATGGTTTGACCCAAATAAGCTTCTGTTGAACGACAACGGGATGACGCTATGAAACAAGTGGGAACGCATGCGCAGTTGCTATCGGAGATTTACCTACGAAATAAAGACGAGAGATAAAAAAGAATTGCACTACTGGGTGCACGATTGCTGTATAAAAAATCTTTTAGCGCCGTTATAATCTACGGTAAGTTAATTTTATGGATGAAAAACGTTAAAACTTGCGCTGCCAAGCGTTCGACGTAAAATACGAGATAGAACCGGTAATTTCTTCGAGTGAAACAAAAGCGAAACATAATCGTGGATTCGTGTATGAAATGATGAATAATGCTAGAATGCTAGCTTTAGGTATTTCTGTGAAGTTATAACCATTTATATAACTTTAATAAAGTAATAATGTTTAATATAAATTACGGGTGCGCTTTTATTCTGAAGGACTGACTGGCTTGACCTGATATTATTTCCGCTAGACGGAACTAAAGCTTCCAGGTTAGATATTACCATCAAATAATGATATAAAATATATTTAATATTGAACGACGGGACTTGAATATATTGTGAAAAAGGTTAGTTTATTCTAATAAGATATGTCATTTATTCGTTGGTTTTAAAGGCGGCAGTTTAACTTTGGATGTGCGTAGACAGCGACCGCTCGTTAATAGTGTTATAAGTATATGTAATTTTTATATAGAGGAATATCCCGGAGGTAACTTTAAGAAAAGTGTATTAAATGATGATTAATGCTGTAATATTGACTTTCGATTGTTTCGTACAGACAGCTCGTATGATTTTGAATTACGTAATAAAATAAATGAAACCGTTTAATAAACGCTGAACGGAATAAATTGATTGGACGATATATTACTAATAAAATTTTTAACGCTAAAACCGCGAGCGTCAGGGTCTGCGTTAAATAATTGAACAACATTACATAAATTGTTAACGTAACTAAATTTCTAAGCCCTCATTTAAATCTCCTAACGACTAATGTTGAATACTTAATCTGGCTTTACAGCGCATGATGCGTCATAAATGAATTATATTTAATACAAAACGAACAAATATTTAATACGCACATAACATAGAGAGGTATAGTGTTAAAATATTGTAAAATTTCAATGCTTATCTCACGCTTATTAAACATACATAACTGTAAGACTGAATGTAGTTGCTATGACTCGAGCTGACCGCCAGGTGTCACCCTTTTATAAATTAATGACGCGAGTCAGTTTGAAAATTGTAGTTGCTATGACTCTAACTGACCGCCAGATGTCACACTTTTTCCAAATTAAAATTGGTAACAGCCTTAAAACCTTTACAAATAGAGAATACAATTTTTTCTATAAAAGACACGTTGTTAAATGTGTCATTGTTGCGTTTGTATGTGTGTTAATTAAATCTGCTTTTAAAGTTTAATGAAAATATCCATCCATCCATTTTCTTGGCCGCTTTTCCTCACTAGGGTCGCGGGGGTGCTGGAGCCTATCCCAGCTGGCTTCGGGCAGTAGGCGGGGTACACCCTGAACTGGTTGCCAGCCAATCGCAGGGCACACAGAGACGAACAACCACACTCACATTCACACCTAGGGACAATTTGGAGTGTTCAATTAACCTGCCATGCATGTTTTTGGAATGTGGGAGGAAACCGGAGTACCCGGTGAAAACCCACGCAAGCACGGGGAGAACATGCAAACTCCACCCAGGAAGGCCGAAGCCCAGACTCGATCTCACGTCCTCTGCACTGGGAGGCGGACGTGCTAACCAGTCAGCCACCGTGCTGCCTAATGAAAATATATATATTTAAATTTTTTGGGGGGATTGTTTGTTATATAAAATATGTAAGTCTACACACTCTGCATTTTAATAAGAATGATAATAATAATTAATTAAAAACGAATAATTTGAATGGCAACTAATGTAGAATGTTTTGTTAGAAGTTGATTGTATTTCTGAAGACATTTAACATTTTCTATGCATATTTTTACTGTTTATGAATTTACTTATAGTATATAGATGCCATATAACTGTGATAATGTTTGTGTGAAATATATTGGACATATAACTGTATTGTAATGAATAACACTTTTCACTCCCTTCCAGCTGGTGAGATAGGAATGCACATGGGAGGCATGTTCTCAAGTTCTCATGGTGATAACACTGTGGGTCTGAGGGAGTCTAGGTCGCATGGTAGTACCTGTCTAATCATATATTTCCGGCTTTGGACGGAACTGGAGTAAACATGTCAGTAAATCACTTGTCTGTCTATTATAATTACTAACCCTTTGTCCAGCCTCAGAGGAGGAGTATGCTTTTTTCATCTATAAAGCGACTGTGTGTTTTCATATTGACACACTCGAGGCTTAACATCACCTTTGGAATGTAAGCATTTACTCTTGTGTCTTTTAAGAGCTCTTAAAATAAATTCTTTATAAAGAAGGCTTCTTCATCAGATCTCATTTTTCAATTATTTTTGAACACGCAAAGATTACACTTAATATAGTAATCAAATAATATCTTCATTTCCCTCATAGTTTTTCTCGTGTGCGAGAACATTATTTAATTTTGAATATCTTTATCAGAATCAGGAGCCACACCCATTATGAGAGGGAAACGACAAGTTCCTTATCTCTCGTCCGGTGGGTGAAGTAATATATTATTTGTATGAAAAAGGAGACTTTTCTCCCTTTGTTAATTATAATTTAAAAAGGGGCTTTTCCCATGTTTATAAGTAGAAAAATAATTTTTAATTTTTCCTGAATATATTTAACCTGTGAATGCCGACATTTGAAGTCCCATTTCAGAATTTGGAGTAGGCCATGCGACTCCTGGAAGACTGGACAGACCATTCCATGGGGGAGCCATCTGGGAGAATCACATTTTTGACATAATTTGAGGTGCTATGTAATTAAAAAATAATTTCTGCCTTGATGTTTAACCAAAAGCTGACTAGGCGGGCTGCGGCCTTCATTTCTTGAGAAATATTAATTGAAAACTACACACTTGTTAATTGACTCTGTGTTATATTTGTAAATTTTTAGAGCAAAGCTATCCTTTTTCATCTTAAGTATTATTTATGAAGGTATGCAAAACATATTAAATTAAATACTGTAAAAAATAAAAATACTGAATTATAATTAGCAATTATTTAATTGTAAACTTTTATTGTTTAAATTATTTTTTTATTTTTATTTTTTTTAATTAATTAATTATTTTTATTTTTATATTTTTTATTATTTTTTAATTTAAAAAAAACAACATTTTTTTTTTTTTAAATAAAGGAGGATTTTGTTCTTCTGACTATTTACTGACAGATTTTAATGTTTTCAGTCGAGTAAGGTTCATTGGTCAGGGTCATTATTTCAAGTAAGGGTCAACTGGCACGGGGTGGATCTATGTAAGCAAGACACAGGTGTCATCAAAACCAGAAGCTGCAGACAGCAAAGAGACCACAGCTGCTACCACCAGCAGAGGGGGCGTGATGCGGCCATCATCACAAACAATATCTGGCTTTTCCCCTGATCAGCACTCCATCTGCTGGGCCTACCACCACCTGATGGACAGCAGAGGTTCCTGGCGCCACCTGGTGGAAAGTTTCCACAATGACTGTGCTGTGATATACAAATGTGATAAAAAACTGCTCCAATGCACACAATGCTCCGCACAAACTTCCTTAAAGCATTCCTGCGTCCCGAACTGTCCTGTGAAAAAACTGCTCCACTACGCTGGTGACTCCGCCCCCACCAACAATGTTTCCTTGAGTTAGTGATACCAGACCATATGATGTGATACTGACTGTTTACACTGCACTCTATTTTTTTTTGACAGACATAAGGTGATAACATTTACAGTAAAACATTACGTAAATACAACAAACTGATTGGCAACACTCTATACACACAGATTTATTATATTTTAAAAACTTTTGATGCTTATTTTGAGTTGATCTGATTTGTTTATCTCTGTCTATTTTAAAACAGTCAGCTTTTTGGACCAACATCAACAAGGGGGTCTAGCAAGCTTAATAGTAAAATATTAAAACTAAGGGCAACTTTATGTATTAATAATAATTGATGGATTGGCTGAAAACTGAGTTTTTTTGTAAAATTTATTGGCTTAAGCTACAATATTTTTATAGTAAAAAAGATAATATTGGTAAATTTCGTGTAGTTTCAGATATTAAAAACAGCTAATGTGAATAAAGATAAGATAAAATTTATTTCAATCTTACTTATTATATTTTATGTTTATTGAATTTAGTCTTTTAATATTTTTCAAAAATCTTTTGAAATTTAAACAGTTGTTTAGGACGCATTGTCGAATTTATTGGTTAAATGTAAAATTTTCCCCTCTTTTTAAACAAAAAAGCAAGCAAAATTTATTTACTGCAGAACTTTTATATATTAGTCTGAAAAATTCTCTAAAGCGATCTTTTTCAGATGGGGGAATTATTGGTCGGTCTGGGTATATCGTCGCGAAGGACACAAACAGTCCATGTTGAATTAAATAAATATAGAATTATAAGTTAGTCTTAATGTGATAAATATCCGTGAGAATGAATTTACAGGAGGACAATTGACAATTGGTGGTTGGACTATTGACCATGGAGGAGAGTAAGTTTTGGTAGAGACGGCAAAAATAAGGTGAATATGTTCCATTTCTATTTTTCCCTGGGGCCCTGGGGTCAGATGTTATTTTTTGATTTATTTGTTGGCGAAAGTTGCAGTTATTTTATGGCTGGAAGCACATTCATGCCATATCTATAACAGTAAATATTATGGTAAAACATTCCAATAATCATTACATTCTGTAAACAAAATTGGCCTCAACAGATTTGAATTGGCTATAAGATTTTCATTGTTGCATTAATGAATGTGCTTAGGTCATTAAATTCAGCCAAAGGCTGGATTCTAATTGAATGTCACAACAAACAGAATTTTTCCACAGGACAGGCCTACAGAACTTCACTAACATTTACTAATTCCAAACTAATAAAAACTACCAGATGCTCTTTCAAAAAGAAGGGATGTGAAAATGTATGTTCATTTGTGACTAAATGAAAATGTTCTGCACCCAGATGAGGTGATGGAAAGGTCAATCTGGTCCAGTTCAAGGAGGGCACCTGGTTCCACATCTTGCCTATCAGACCTGCCGGGTCCGCCTTCTACTCAACCCCCACCAACAGGAGCGAGCCACCTGACGAACCAACTGAGGAACCAGTCAGCTGCTTCAAGTATCCACCTGACGAGCCAAATGGAACACCATTCAACTGATTCCAGTGTCCACCTGACGAGATGAGGACATCCCTCAATGGAGATAGGAGGAACGTGTCCCTTTTCCGGGCGTTCCACAAAGAATGAGTCACACCTTGGGAAAACAAATACCGGTGATCAATCCCTGCATCTCTGGCAGTTGATGTGGGTTCTAAAAGAGCTGAAGGATCCATCCATCCATTTCCTTGACTGCTTGTCCTCACAAGGATTGTGAGGGTACTGGAGCCTATCCCAACTGGCTTCGGGCAGTAGGCGGGGTACACCCTGAACGGGTTGCCAGCCAATCACAGAGCTGTAGGACTCTGTTTGAAAAAAATCAAACAAACGCATGAACGAAAATGGAACTGACAAACGTCAACAACAACTTCCATAGCCCAAACGACAACAAGTCTTCAATCGCGTCTCCAATTGCACGTACATAATGACACTCTTTCTCATACTGACTGTCATGCCAATTTGCTATTTCTGGGATCCCCCACCACAATTTTTGAACATAATCACAACACATCGTCTTCATATATGATATGCTTATTTTACTGAAAAAAAATCTTTTGATGAATCACATTGTTTTGACATATGACTGACCTCCTCTCCTGCTAAAAAAGAATGTTTTTATTTTTCTCTTATTCTACTGTTGCACCTGCCATTGCGATGATGAAGATCCCGCTGGAATCTTTGTGTAAAATGTTTAAATGTCTAGTTATTGGGCTATTAAGAGCCCAAAGGGGGGACTGTTAGATATTATTAACATTTTAATTTTTATTTCATATATTAACCATGTTGAAATGTTTTATAGATGTCTAAAGTAAGTGAAATAATGTTGAACTCAGTATAACTTGACCTTAACCTAAGCTGGAACATATTGTTTGGTCTAAAAAATTCCTTCTCAGTGTTCTGTGCGAAAACACAGTCTGTTCGTGAGAACAGAATCGGCTTCGAACACACACACTCTGTTTGCGCCATCGCTCACGGCCACTCTAAATCTAGTTCAACTTGTTTGTGAGATATTGTTTTGAGAAAAGTACCCAGAGAGTATATTTTGTCTAAAAATGAAAGACAGGTGCGGTCTGTTTACGGGGATGGTGTTGTGTGACATGCTGAGTGAGTGAGAGCCAATCTGTTCTGCTCATTCTTTTTTTGGGCGTTTTGACTATAAGAAGCCCTCTTCCGTAAGGGAGGGGGCACAATGGGCACTCTGAAAATTCGACCTCCTACGTGATGTTCAGGGTCGTCCCGATGTCCGGAGATCTTAATCTAAATCTAGATTTTAATAAATCATCTTTGCAATTGTGTTTTTTCTTACAAGAAATCTGTCTTCATATTTTTGGAACACGCAAGAGGACAAATATGTGTAACCTCTTCACTACCTAGGTTGAGTATAAGGAAGTAACGTTATGATGGATTGTGCGCAGCTGAGAAGATGAGAAATGAGAGGTATACAGGTAGAAGCATGCGGTTTTATTAAATTACGGAAAACACATGGCAGTCTCGTTCTGTGAGGAACCTGAGAGATCTTAAGTCCGTGCATTTCTGAGGTAATTGCTAAATTGAGGTGAGATGTGAAGTTGGAAGAAACTTCGACCGCTGTGAAGTAATCGTTAGACTGCAGTATTTGTTGTTTTATGAATTTTAAGAGGCACAGGTTGACGTTTTGGGTTTATACCTTGACTAAGGAATCGATAGACTGCAGTATTTATTGTTTTATTTTATTTCTTGGAGGAGTGATGAGCAACGTTGCTGGAAAATTATAACCTATTGTACTGGTACCACAAGTGAGACGTTACTGAATTTATCATAATGGTTTATACGTATTGCGTATGGTGATAAATGAGGGAGTGAGTGCTGGAGTGTCTGTGATGGAAGGTGAATTTGTCTGCAAGACTGTGTGGTTTCTGTGTGCAAGGGTATGTGGCTAGCATTTATGGTATGTGTGACTTGAATGGAATATTCTTTGTTATGAAATGGCCAGAGTGAATTGTGTGATTTTGGGGGGGGGGTTTCTAGTTCGTGTGTATGTTTGCGCCTGTTAGAGTGTTAGGAATGTTTTGTTGAATACATTGGGTGAACCCTAACATTGAAAACGGTGGAATGAGATTAGAACTGTGAGTGTTTTGATGGATGTATGGAATTATTTGTATTTTTTTTCTCCTCACTGTCTTTAACTGTATGTTTGGTAGTGTTTATGTGATATATGAAGGAGGCTTGTTCTAGTGTTGTCTGTTATAAGATTCTAGAATGTAAAAAGGACAGGAGGGTAAATTGTGAAGGGGGATAAGTATTTTTTTCTCTTCTTCCCTTTGTCTCAAAAGGGTGTGTGTGTGTGTGTGTGAGATAGGAATGTTCAAGAACCGGTTCTCCATATCTTGCTGTCTGTAACAGTTTTAAGCTTCCCTCCCGCTCCCTTTTTGTTTGAACATAGGCCTGTAGAATTAAAGGTGGGGGTGAGCTGTTGTTTTAAAAGGAGACTTGTAATCTTTTGTGTCAGGCACCACCTGATTGTTATTTTAATGAGTGTGCGTGCAAAACTCCTCTGATGCTAATCTGATGGTGACTGTTGACTTCAAGCAGTGCAGACAGCTGTTGAGGTCTAGATGTTAGAAACAGGTGATATCTGTACTTTTTTGTATGTTTAGGTCCGCTTTTATAGTTGGATGTGAAGAAATAAATGTTTTTTGATAAAGAATTTTTATTGTTTATTTTTCCCTCTTCCTATCTGATAACTCAGTCGTAGGCGTGAAAATTATTTAACCTTTGTTTTCTCTCTCTGAGTTTCATTCTAGAATTTGGTGTCGGCCATTTTGAGGGGGCGGTCCTGAGGCTTAAGCACAGTCCTTGGCAGGACCCCCATGTGGGCGCTGATCGGTAGTTGTCACAATTTAAACATTATTTGAGGTAACATGTCATGGAGAAGAGTCTAAGGTAGACAAATACGAAAATATAGTAATACTACTTGCTATAGAATGGAATAATTTTAAAAAATAAAATACAAAAAGCAGATAGTACACTCTCTTGCTGTGATCTCATCTCCCTCTGTCTATTACGAGTGTATAATGTATCAAGCAGGTTCAATCATTGGCCATGGGTGTTTTTCTTGGGTGGCACAACGTGCTGGATTAACCTGGCTTTTTGCCCACGATTGCGGACAGTGTTCTCCTGCGTCTGCTTGGTGTGAAGTGTGGCCGGCAGACTGCACGTGGCTACATTCGAGGGGGAAAAGCGGCCGCAGACAGCGGCTAGGGTGGTATACCGTGTATCCGCACGCACAATGACTGTTCATAGACTCTTATGCATTGTTTGAGCATAATGTCCATCAATCTTTTGAGCAGACATCTCGAACTCTCATCACTACTGCCTTGATGAACTTTTCTGGGATCTCCAGTGACAACTCAGTGCCCGCTTTGAACTTTGCCCTGCACAGCTGCTGACATCCGCTGGACAGGAATGGATATTGACTCCAGTTGTTGACTCGAAGCTCTCTGGTCATCTGAGATTTTTCTTATCTGATCTCCTGTTTAACATCATGTGACTCTGGGAGATGAGCCAAGAGAGAGGAGGGACTTTGGAGGACAAAGGATTTTAGCAAAGAGCGGGGGAGGGAACGGGACAGATGAGAACCAACATGGCGCGGCATGGCCGCATCTCATCTGTCGACAAGCTTGTGACAATAAAACCTTAAGGAAATGCCTGAATTCACTGATCTCATTGTATGTTTTGATAATCAACATCATGAACATTGGAAAAGTAAGTAATCATCTTACTTCACTACACACTATGTCACACTAGGAATTACACTTGCATAAATACACACGGCTAATTAAGCAGCACTCTTCTTGCAAGGTTACGATGGAATTTGTCTAGAATCAAATGCGTGTCTGGCTGCTTTGTCTAAGAGCGAGGCTGTGAATGCAATCGTCCGTGCAAAAAGATGCAAAGATCATTTTGACATTACTGACTCATTTTAAAGTCTATAACATTATTAGCAGACCGCAATCCAGACCACCATCATTTAATGTGGCCTGGATCATCAGTAAGCACAAGAAACTATTTCATAATGTATGATAGATTTGCTGAAAGGAAAATTACACTTTGTTTGACTTTTGAGATGTATGTGTGTGAACATTTGAACTCCCAAGACACTTATACTGAAAATAAATGTTTTTGTGCCTACCAGTAACTCCTGATTATTACTGTACAGTTCACCCAGCCCCAAACTACATAAAAAAGTTATTAAATAAAAAACAAAAGGCCAACATTTTTTGCCACCACGTACACGCTGTGAACCTATGACTTCCTCAAACCAAAATTTCTAGACCTTTTACATTTCTTCAAAGCTTTGTCATAGCTTTTTATTATGAGACAAAGAAAGAGAAAGATACACTGAGTAGCTGTGTTGCAGATTGCTTTAAAGGGCATTTTAAGAATATACTACATGCCAATAAACACCAAGAAAATGGAAGGATACTTGATGTACTTTTATTGATTTCGTTTACGATGCACAACAGCCATGTGGTAAGCAAGTCTCCCACACAGTTCTCAGCAAAAAACTGCTGAGAAACCATGACTGTAATGAACATAAGCGGTATAGGAAATAGAATGTATTAGGAGTGTCAAAATTATTGTGTTAATATCGTGTTAACTTAAAGTGCCTTTAACAGCAATAATTTTTTTAATGCTCGATTAACGACCGCCCCTTATTTGGAAAGCCTCTAGTAAGGGGATTCCAGTCGCGACGCAGCTGAAACAGCCACGCCAAAATTACCCAATAGAAATGCACTGTACTATACTGGAGCTCAAACACACAATGTTTAAGGGACATAATGTTAGCGTGGAGGCACCATTTGGACTCTATAGCACTACCACCGGTTCTCTGCTTTGGAACAACGCTGTCATATTTGGCTTCTGTTTTTCCTCGTGTGTCTCCCTTGGTCTTGTTAAGTGTAATCCTGCCCTCAGCCACTTGTGTCTTGCCCCAAGTGTGTCTTGTGCAATTAGTGTGTGTGTGTGTATTTAGTCTGTCTGTGTCGATTCATTGTCACTTTCCTCCTGTTATGCTGACAGTTTTTTTGCCTTGTTATCTGCCCCACATTTTGTATCGTTTGCCGTTTGGAGCTCGCTTTTGTTTTGTTTAATTAAAATCCTTTTTTGACTACACCTCTGCCTCCTCGCCCTGCTTCCCTGCACTTGGGTCCGCAACCACCACTACTCTCCTAACAGAATGAATTGACCAAAGAAAGACCCAGCGGTAGGCTCCTGGGCGACGCCTTGCTCACCCGAAGTGCCAACCAACCTGCTTCATGTCAGTCTCGCGTTCGTCTGTTTTTCACTCACCTGTGTTATGTAGCCCCCCTAGTTTGTTACATTATTTACCTCCCCACTGTTTTATAGATTCCGACTCAGATCTTACAGATATTGAAGACGGCCCCCTTTTGGTTAATTTACTTTCTGATTCCGATGATGATTATGACACAGATTATGTTTTTTACAATAATTTTTCAAGCCCTTCACAGTTTTTGTCAAATCCTTCTTTTGATGACCCCCTTAACTCCACCCCTGAACCCTGCCCATCCGACTTCTACTTGGGCACCCGGTTTGCCATCTATCGGGGACCTCTACTGGGTGGCCAACGGGGGCACCCAGGTAGAGGTTCCTATTTCTCTCGTTGCCCCACTTCATTCACCAAGTCACGTCCACCCAAGTCACATCCATTAGAGTCTGTCCCCATGACACCTTCTTCGCCGCGTCACGTTGCCTCAACTCATGAGTCTTTAGTTCCTGTATCCTTGGTCCCTCGTGTCTCCTGTGTTCACCAACCCCAATGGCGGCAGGCTGATGTGGTCCCAGCCCCGGCTCCACAAGCATCCTCAAGTCCCCGTCCCAGCTCCACGGCAGCCTCAAGTCCCCGTCCCAGCTCCCTTGGCACCCTTGGAGTGACCCTAAGCCACTTGATCTTTAGATGTGAGGCGTATTTTATTCACCAACTCCAGAAAATAGCTCTTAAGTGTAACAAATAGTCATGCTGTTTTGAGGCGCGCACGCAGCAGAGCGGCTCTGGCTTCAGGCTTGCAGTAAAGTGGTGTCACAGTGGTGACAAAAGCTTGTCTTCTCTACCTCTTCTACATAGAACCTATTGCAAAAGGACTACAAATTAACATACTTTATCTCCTTGAATGACTTTAAATTAAAATTGAGAGCGTTTCAGATGAACTCCTTAACTTGTACCTGTTTTATACAATTTTTATTTCATTTTAAATTGTGTTTAAAATTTATGTTGCAACCGAAACGTACCAAAGACGGGTTTTTACTGTAATCCCAATGGGACATTTCAAGTTAAATAATGGTTAAATGAAAAAAACATTCTTCATGATTAATTTTGAGGTATACAATGTACACAAATTCAACAAACTCAATGCACAACACTGTTTTGATGCTGCAGACAGAAACAAAATAATTCTTACCATGCTTAGCTACAATAGCATTTCACTCAACAATAAAAGTTAGAGCAAATAATTCTTACTACTGTTAAGTGTAGACAAAATACTGTAGACATTGAAGAGGGTCTTCTGCCCAGATTTAGTCATAACTGTTTTCATTTATTTATTTCCTCAGTAGAACTTTTATCTGTGGATGTGTCTTTGTGAGTGATGTCGCAATTTCTGCCAAGTGTCTGTAATCAATGATATGTTTAATATCTTATCGTCATGACTGGGATCTCATGACTGGAATCTAATCAATTTCCACAACAATGGGCCATTGTCTGTGGTTGAAGTGTCTGTAATCAATGATGTGTTTAAAGTCTTCTCATGTCTGGTGAACTCCAGGTGGACTGTTTGGAACCGCCCTTCAAGATAGTATTAAAAGGTTGTAAGTGTCTGTAATCGACACACTTGCGAGAAGAAAGCAGCCATTTGTCTGTAAACTCGCTTGTGTCCGGAATATTCTGTAAAATAAAACCTTCGAAGGAACTGTTCACCGATCTCCAGTCTGTATTCAGAAAATCAACATTCTCTCTACCCGAAAAACAACGAACAAGCGGGAGACAAAGATAGTCGTCTAACAACATATAAAACAACTGCATGAAGTATTTTCAATTAAGCAAGTATGCTTCCACAGATGTGCTTATCCAATGTGAGTATTGGTGTAGTCGTCGGCAAGCCAGAGCTTTGTAATGACGTAAGGAAGTAACCGCCTTATTTGTGTCTAAGGTATGAAGATGTGTGTAGATTTTTGTGTTTAATGCTTTGCAAAAAGTGTGAAGGTCAGTCTGTGCCTATTGCTGTGCAACTCTTGACAGGTGCTTGCTCCTTGAGTGTAAACATCTGTAATTGTGTAGAAATTTTCATTTTAGCGTGTAAACAACTTAAAAAAACTAACGCTTATAACGTTTTTCATGTGTAATGTATGACTTGGTATTAGTTGTTAAAATTCTTATATATTAAATTCTATAATCTAATTAGGAAATTCACCCTTAATCTACATTTTCACAAATTAGCGAGGGGAACGGGCAGAGGGTGTGCCTCAATTACAACCTCCTACTGCTCTGAAGCACACTTTGCAGAGCCCTCTCTTTTTATTTCTTTAGGACAGTCCCTGGTTACATGGATTTTCCAACTCTACAGGGGGGTGAGGGGAACAGCATAGTTGGAACACAGTGTACGTGTTTGTCAGTGTGTGTGCATGTAAGTGCTGAGTACATGTGTGGTCAAGTTTGCAAACATGTATTAACAGACAACAGGCGCATCTTTAGCGGACTGGCTCAATCCATTCTGCTGGGTTAGATGTTCTTCTTCTTGTGGTCATCATCAGTCATCTCCTGTTAATCAGTTGTTAGATGACTACTTTAATATGCTATGTAGGAGCAGAGCAAAGCATTATTTATTGCAAGCAGAAGCAATTCTTCATTGCAGAAAATAGTTAAGTGCTTATTCATGTGATAACTAATTGTACAATTTTCCTAACATTCCCCCCTGATTATCTAACGAATAGCATATTTAAACGTCATATTGTCGAATTTCAAAATAATTTCTTGATAAATAATTTCTTGATAAAAATCACATGTACTCATTTTGTTTCTTTCACTTAAAACATTGGTGTCATCCAAAACCTCATCATATTGTTCTGTCAATTCGTAATAATTTTCATAATTTTGTTTTAAAGATACATATATCCAGCTATCAGATCTGTGTTGCCAATTATTATTATTGCTAATGAAAACATTATACAAAATCTTTGAATTCTGAGTATCACCTCCACAATCATTTAAAACATACTGATACCATGTGTTTGTTAAATAGACAAATAAAATATTCCTATCGTAAAGCATAACGGTAATCATCAATACAACAATATAATCCAAAGTGTTGTCCGTAAAGTAAAATCAATGTGTTGTCGCACGTTCCTTTCAAGTCCTGATTTCCTTGTTAAGTTGCAGGTAGAAATCATCAGATTTTTTTCTTGTCTTTTCGAGAGGGAAAGGTTACCAGCACCTCACCTCTTTATTTGTCAGTCAGTAACTTTTTCCTGTACTTGATCCATCATGTGGGTATGTAATATCCAGTGTTCGTGCTCCAGTGAGCATTGCCCAGCGTCTTCGCTCTAATGTGTGTGTTTTGTCCATTGTTTCTGTACATGTTGTTTAGTGTTAGTAATTCAGACAGCTTTCTTGCCTACTCCTCAAAATGGCTCCCAAAACAAAAAACAAAAATAATAAAAGACAGCCCCGAATGAGTCCGATCACATCTTACCCTCCTGTTCAATTCAGGAAAGGGGCTCGTCTCCTTGATTTGTCCCCTCCAACACTTCCTGCACAATTGACAGGCAATGGACTTCACAGCGGTTTGGCGAACTTGTGGGGAGCGTGCTCCCATCATCTTCACTGACTTGACTTGGTCAGACTTTTCTCCACAGCTAGATAAGGTGCTTGTTTTACCCTTCTCTGGCCTTGATTCGGTCGGGCTGGGCTCCGCAACTGGACAAGCTGTTAGTCAATGGTACCTGTTTTGTGCCATGCGATAGGTGAACCCATGGTCGTTCAGCGATCTTCACAGCCTTCGGGGTGGACCTTTGATCAAAACCCAGTCACAACCCTTGATGGGAGTCGTGTGGCATTTGATTAAAAATCTTCACTTCCTTGTCATTTAACAATCTCCTCATATACTGTAGTCACTTAAATCAATTTCTTTCATCTGCTAAAAAATAAACAAGTTATTTACAATTGGCACATTAAATAGTCTTCCACACAAAATTTCAAGTGGGCTAAACTGCCCTGTTCCTTTTACAATTCTTATATACATTTTAGCTGAATCCTAAGTATCTGACATAATCGTCATCCCTCAATTACAACATCATGGCTGCGTAGGAAAAGGATCCGGGTATTGAAATGGCCAGCCTGCAGTCCACTTCTTTCACTTATAGAGCACATTTGGCGCATCATAAAGGGGAAGGTGCAACCAAGACCAAGACAGTTGAACAATTAGAGACGTGTGTTAGACTAGAATGGGACAGCATTCCTATTAACTCTATTTTTGCAGTATTGCAAGTACTGTTTTCATAGTCAAAGGTTTTCAAGGGTACTAAAATAACTTTTTGCCGTACAATTCCATTTTAATGTTATGTGGAACTCTGGACATTTTCCACACACACCTGGAAAAACTTTCTTTGACCTAAACAAAGCACGCTCACTTCCAGATGATAATTTTTTTTAAATCTAAAACCTACACAATTTAACATAGTTAATTAAATGAGACTATAGCACACTTGCAAACACAACTTTGGGAATCTTTTGTAGTGGATATATAAGAGAAACAGAGCAGATATTCATCAGTGGGAGTGATTATTAAACTTGGAAAGCACCAAACGTTACACTTTCATTTTTGGTCGTGGTGCAAAAAGTGAAGCGCCAAAGGTCGGTACTAGGTCGGCACTGCACAGGGTGGGGCATCCTGTCTTATGGCTTCGTTGAACTAATGAATGGAGGCTTTTTTAAATTCCAAACCGCACGTGAATGACCAAAAGGGAAAGAATGTTGGCACAGGAGGGTGAGACAAGGCCTGGCTGCTGCAGGTGGGTGTGGGCTCACTTTTTCCCCACAACCACCAGCTGTGTGGAGGTTTATATTTGCATGCTCAGGCACAGCTGAGAGCCACACAAAGGCTGAGCTAAGGTGCCCATTCAGATACGAGACTAAACAAACTGTCAGCATATGTAAGCATAATGCAAACGTCTGGAATTCTGTAAGATCATCTTTATGTTGATTTAATAAAATAGTCACACTGCTAACCAGCACATCAGTTTATGTCTGTCCTAAACATTATGTGGTCATTTAAAAACATCCCTAATTGTAATTAAACACGGTAATTATCACGTAAAATCGGGAATGCAACGAATAGTATCAACCGTCACGTGTCCTCAAAACCACCACACAATTTGAGCAAAGAACATCCAAGGGAAATGTCTGTCCTGAAAACACAAGTGACCTCAGCCAAGCCGCGAGGTCACTAGTGTTGACTTAAACAGGAAAAAAAAAATTCCTACCATGGATTCACTCGTCATCCATAAATATTACTATGCATTCCCCTTTGACTCCTTCAGTTTGTATTGCTCGATTCAGAACTAGGAAGTGTAGTATGTGGTCCCTGTGTAGTGAAGGCATTATTTGATTACTTTATTAAGTGTAATCTTTTGCGTGTTCAAATGAATTGCAGAATTGAGATCGTATAAAAAAGTTCCCTTAAGGAGTTTATTTAAGAGCTCTTAAAGACACAGGAGAATGGTTTACATTCGAAGGTGATGTTTAAGCCTCAAGTGTGTGATGAATATGAAAACATACAGATGCTTTATACTTGAAAAAAGAATACTCCCGCCCTTAGGCTTGACAAAGAAGTAGTGTTCTTCATAAGCAGACATGATGATACTGATACGATTATCTCAGTTCCCCACCAGGCTCGGAGAAATTATGTAGACAGGCTTTGACCTTGGACCTTCAGTTTTTACGACCAAATGACTAATGACATGAGAACTTGACCAATTTTAAAACATACACATTCTTATCTCAAGCTGGAAGGGAGTGAAAAGTTCTAGCCGTTTCACAGAAGCATGTACGCCAGCAGCTAACGCATTAGCAGCCTTCACAACGGAGTCGCCAATTAGCGTCTCATCACAGTTTCCCGAATCCCATTTTACATCGAGATTACCACCATTTACTGTTAAAACAGGTGCCTGCAAATCCTACAGCATCTGAATAGCCGTACTATACGGTGATTCAGTAAACGGGTTCTTAGGGCCAAATCCCTCACCCACTCTCGTTTCAGCATAAGCAGGCGGAGCCGGTAGCTTAGCATCAACCACGCGGCCATCACCCCCGTGTTCGTTAGCCGAGTCGTGGCTAGTAGACTCGCTTAACACAGCCTTATGAGCAACTTTTAGAGAGCTGCCCAAAGCTAGCATTCTAGCGTTAACCAACATTCGATCCACCACCTTACATTGTCGTCTAACTTTTCTTCCATTCGAAGAAAATATAGATGTATTTTTCATGGAGCTATCCAGCGGCTGCCGCTTTTTTACACAAGAAAGTTCCACGGACTTCATCAATGCAATCAAACACGTCGTAGATAGTAACGGTGGAAACCAACCACTATCACAATTAGAGCGCATCCATTCATTTAAAAGAGTCTTCAACTTACGTCTTCGGCATGCCAGGAGCGCATCCACCATCACAATGCATGCAGCATCGATTTGCGCGCCGAGCGACAATTTCTGACTATGGACCGGAAGTGTATGCAAATCAAACCAACCGGAATCACGGTCAAATATATCGTCCATAATATGTAGTAATTAGTCGTTTTAATATTTATAAAGTCAGCGACGTCTCATTTATGGTACTACAATACAACAGGTCAAAACTATTCTCATTAGTCCCCCCAAAAAATTATTATTATTATTATTTTTTTTTTCTCAAAAAATAATAAAAAATAAAAATGAAACAGAATTTAAATATCGCTTTCGCGACAATAAATATATCCAGGATCTATCGCCACGGGCGGCTTAATTCAACAAAATCAGAAAGAACAAAAATAAATGAATAGCCCATCCACCGCGCGGAATCTGCAAATGCCGTTCGAAACGGCGGAGCGCTCCTACTTGACGTCACTTCCGTATACAATGGGTATCACTTCTTATGCATAGTTCAATGTCGTAGTAATTTTCAAAATCGAGGACTTCTGCGTCCTTCCGTAACAAAAACGACTTCAAACCCACTAATACTTGTTCACACAGATCTCAGATACAATTTAGAAAAGACGTAATTGCAGCTGTAGCAATCCCAAACAAACAGAATTTCTCTACGTGGATAAATGTCCACTCACCTTATTATTATTGGCGCCGTTAGAAATTCAATGCGTCCAGGATCATCACAGCTTTTTCAAAAACGTCCAAATTTGTTTTCGTCGAGGTCACCATTTTGAAGGCATTATTTGATTACTTTATTAAGTGTAATCTTTTGCGTGTTCAAATAAATTGCAGAATTGAGATCGTATGAAAAAGTTCCCTTAAGGAGTTTATTTAAGAGCTCTTAAAGACACAGGAGAATGGCTTACATTCGAAGGTGATGTTTAAGCCTCAAGTGTGTGACGAATATGAAAACATACAGATGCTTTATACTTGAAAAAAGAATACTCCCGCCCTTAGGCTTGACAAAGAAGTAGTGTTCTTAATAAGCAGACATGATGATACTGATACGATTATCTCAGCTCCCCACCAGGCTCGGAGAAATTATGTAGACAGGCTTAGACCTTGGATCTTCAGTTTTTACGACCAAATGACTAATGACATGAGAACTTGACCAATTTTAAAACATACACATTCTTATCTCAAGAGCTGGAAGGGAGTGAAAAGTTCCAATATATTTCACAACAACATTATCACAGTGTTATTCCTTTAACTACACAGGTATATGGTATCTATATACTTATAAGTAAATTCACAAACAGTAAAAATATAAATTGAAAATGTTAAATGTCAACAGTAGGTAACCTTCCATCTATGTTTGCATATTTTTGGCGACATTTGATCTGGTGACACATCAAGCCGAGTCCAGTCTAGATGGCTGATTGTACACATTCCCAAAATGTGTAGATGAAATGCTGTTTCCGAAAGAACTGAGATAGGAAACTGATAATCTTTTTGTTGATCAAAACCCAAATTCTCTGCTCTGCACTCCACCTAGTGTTACAGTTCAGTTTAGCTTGCTGTGGCAAGTCCTGACTGGCAATATTGTACGGATTTATCATTCGTATTGTGCAAATGCATACACGCATTGTTGTATGTCGGTAACTGCACTGGAGACATGGGCCACAATTTGTGTTGGGACAACTGTGCATTTCAAATGTAATTGACTCTGTGCTTGCACTGTTGCATGTTGGCTGCGAAATAATGTCAGTATACAGCACATGGGTCTCAAACTTATGGTCCGGGGGATATTTGCGGTCTGTAGGATGATGGACTACCGTAACTCAGGCTCACCTAAGCATTTGGCATAACATAATTCTGAAGTGACTAGGGATGGGAATCGAAAACCGGTTCTTATTGAGAACCGGCTCCCAGTGTTTCAATTCCTTGGCATCTTTTTTGCTAAAGATTCCCTTATCGGTTCCGTGTGGGACGATGTCACCAGGCACGCGAATCGCGCAACATTTCCATGCGCGCCGAGCAACAAACATGGTGCCACGCTCGAAAGTTTGTTGACATCTTCCAAGAAAAACTATCAACAGGCCAACTTGCAATGTTTGCAAATTTGATATTTTGTCTAAGGGAGGAAACACTACCACTATGCAAGAGCATTTGAACACAGCATGTGATGACTGTCGTGTTTAGGCGCGCTCCAGAATCCCGGTGCAATCAACACAGCAGCAACGCCCGCCAACAATGCAAGCGTTCTCTCTTATCAACACTCCAGGTACGAGTAATAATATATTAGCGCCAGTTTCCCTTTATACGAAACGTGCCATTAATAACTGCTAATGTTAAAGCCCGTATCTCACTAAACGGCGCCGGCTTGCGAGGGTAAATGCCGCGGCCTGCGAATGTTGTGTTGTTTCTTTCATCAGGGTTCATATAAGGTTGCAAAACGTGCAAAGATGTACAGAACAAACCATGACTTAAAAGCAACACTCGCTACTTCCATACGACCACACTGACTCTGCTTACGGGAGTCACACACCAGTCTACTGGCTGCGTCTGTTTTGACTGAGACGGGGAGGAGGAGTTTCTTCTAAGTGTTGAAATGTTACTGGAGTTGGACATTATTGTCCCAAAATAATCTAGGTTGTATTTTGTAAATTTCTAAAGAAGATATATTTTTTTATTTTATTCAAATCTTTTTTCTTTCTTTCTTATTTTCTGGGGACCCCATGGCACCCCACTGAGTCATCGAATGTGGACCTTAAAACTTCACTGTTGTGAAGCCATGTTACTTTTAACCATGATGATAATCTATGTTTAAGAGAATCGATAAAGAATCGAATCGTTAAGCAGAATCGAAACCGAAATCAGAATCGTAAAAATCTTATCAATTCCCATTCCTAGAAGTGACACCAAGTGCAAGTACTGTGCTTCCCTGTGTTTGGGTCCACCATCGCTCACGCCACCACATGGATAGTTGTGATGGACTTTTTCAAATACTTGAACCCCCCCCCCCTCCCCACACACACACACCTTTTTTTTTTTTTTTAGATGACTGGATGCGGCACTCACATAAGTTGATTTTGAAACCTCTAGTATACAGGGTGTGAATGCTAAAGCAAATTCCCTTCAGTCCTTCCATTTGTAATTCTGTTGTAGTTTATCGCTGTGACGCATTGCACGTACCAGTAATGCTTTGACCTCCCCCCCAGTGGAAGGGCAAAGTTTCAGTGCCCCGTGACCCAAAGTCATTAGTCACCCACACACATGCTGAGATATAAATATGTAAGATTTTATGAATATTCCATGGTGCGCTTCTCCCACGTTTATCTGGCACATAACACCATAAAGTGGACGGCAATGTCGGCGTCGAGATGAACGCAACATGATACGCACTGCCTTGAGTGAATGTTTAACTTACTTGTGCTTATTTTTATCCATGCTGAAATGGACACGCCACGAGGGAGTCTTGAGTATCCACAATTTAATTATAGCTCACTTTCACCTTTTGTTATCAATATCTTCTTAATATTGCCTCCATAAAATTGGAGGGAAAGGAAATTTTAAATTAGTAAATTGGATAGCAAAAGATTGAAAAGTCTCTTAATATTAATCAAACAATTGCAGTGGCTTCAATCATGGTTTTCACCGACAACAATGAGTTGGTTATCAGCCTGAATTAATTTGATTAGGAATTATTACAAGTTGTCTGGTGTTATGCAATGAACCTAAAATAAAATATTATTAATAAGAAAACAAAAAGAGAGTCTGTAAAAAATATGGAAGTTAGAGTAAAATAAAAAGGCATTTTTTTATTTGTGTAACATACATGTAACATAAAGCAGTGTCGAAGGTTTGTGACAAAAAAGTACAAACAAAAATCTAATTTAGATCACCAAACGATTCCGAAGCGGGGCTGCTATTGCAAGCCCTTTGAGCATTTATTCCATATCCTTGATATCAGACAGTAGTGTTTCTCACTAGTTCAGTCTTTGCCAGCACTAGTTGGACAATTAGCCACGCTAGCTATGCACTTTGTCATACTAGTTGCACAGAAACTCTGACTAGTCACTCATTTTCAGCAACATGTTAATTAGTCAAACGTGAATTCTTCTCACTAGCGACATGTGTCCTATGATTTCCTTGCACTAGTTAGGCTGTGAGAGCTGAAACATCCACTAGTTAACTAGTGAAAGAAAAAACACTGACAAGTTAACTAGTGAACGGTTCTTGAAGTCTACATGTTGAACTAGTGACACGCAATTGTTTTACTAGTTAACTAGTGATGCCTCAAATATCAACTAGTTTGACTAGTGAGACATTTTGACTGAACTAGGTCAACTAGTGAGGTCCAAAACGTTCAGTAGAACTAGTGGATGCCAACATGCTCACTAGTAAACTAGTTACACTCCAAAATTTAATGAGGAGGTGGGGCCGACGTGCGTCCAGGATTCCTATTGGCTCTGCAGTTGAAATACACCAATCAAGATTCAGATTTTGTCATTATCCCACCCCCTTTAATTGCACATTTTACACTAGTTTACAAGTTGTCTTGAGGAATTGGAGCTCGTTAACAAGTGGATGCTTATTACGGTTACATGTTAACTAGTGAATGCAGAAACCCAGACTACACAACTACTTGCATCTATTTGGACCTTACAAGCTAGCTAGTGAGGCTCAAAATGTTCACTAGTTAATTAGTAAATGCAGAGATATCCCCTAGTTACACAAGTTGGGCTCTTTATGATGCCACTTGTTAACTAGTGAAACACGTGTTTTCCTACAAGTAAACTATCTGTGTACAGAGTGAGTAACTAGTAAACTAGTGACACATTTTCTGATTACTAGTTTACTAGTAGAAGGTATTTTGTCTCACGTGTTGGCCTCAAGACTGAACTTGTACAGACTTTGACTGTGCAAGTTTCACACAAATGCTCACAAGCTGGCATGTGCACACAACAACTTAACCAGTGAAAATAATTACATTTTACTAGTTGACATGTTTGCTAGTGAAGGTATTATTTGATTATTATATTAAATGTAATCTTTGCGTGTTCGAAATAATTGCATATGAGATCTGATGAAGAAGCTTCTTTTGCAAAAGATTTATTTTAGGAGCTCCTAAAAGACACAAGACATGCTTACATTCAAAGGTGATGTTAAGCCTCGAGTGTGTCAATATGAAAACACACAGTCGCTTTATAGATGAAAAAAGCATACTCCTCCTCTGAGGCTGGACAAAGGGTTAGTAATTATAATAGACAGACAAGTGATTTACTGACATGTTTACTCCAGTTCCGTCCAAAGCCGGAAATATATGATGAGACAGGTACTACCATGCGACCTAGACTCCCTCAGACCCACAGTGTTATCTTCCATGAGAACATGACTCCCATGTGCATTCCTATCTCACCAGCTGGAAGGGAGTGAAAAGTGTTATTCATTACAATACAGTTAATATGCCCAATATATTTCACACAAACATTATCACAGTTATATGGCATCTATATACTATAAGTAAATTCATAAACAGTAAAAATATGCATAGAAAATGTTAAATGTCTTCACTAGTTACAACACTTCGCAAGTTCACTAGTTGTGCGCACATGTCAGCTAGTAAGCATTTTTGTTAAATTAGTATGATGTAAAAGACGCCTATTATACTAGAAACATCAACTAGTGCAACAAAATTCACTACATGTTAGATATTTGTTGTACTCGTTCGGCACAGTTGCTTACCAGTGGTACATAAGGGTCTACTAGTTAAAAGACATGCCCAACATGTAGGAAAAATGTCTAACGTGTTCTGTCAAATCTTGTACAAGTTCATTTCTTGGTCTGACTTGTGAAAGAAAATGCCTTCCACTAGTTAACTAGTTAAATAAACATCAGTGTCACTTGTTAACTAGTGACTCAGTCCAGATGTAACTAGCTTGCAAGAGAGAAACCAAGTGATTCACTAGTTAACAAGTGAGGTCAAAATGAGCCTAGTGCCACAAGTGGGTATATTTGCGTTTACTAGTTCACTACATCACATTTTGTACCTCACTAGTCAGCTAGTAAGGTTGGGAAGATACCAACTAGTGTAACTAGTGGACATTCTATGCCTTCCTAGTTAACTAGTAATAGATGTTAACTCTTACAAGTGAACCACTAAGGTAAGAAAAAACGCAACTCGTGATACCAGTGGACATTTGGCCCTTACATGTCGACATGCAAAATGTAACAATAGACCATAGACGTCTTGAGTGTGACTCAAACGCCAACACGTTCACTAGTGGACTTCATGCAAATGAAGCAGGCGGGACAAGAACTTTCGGTATTCAAATTAGATGTCTTGAAGCTTTAACCCTTAAGTGCCTGGACCGCAATAAATGCAAAGAAAATCAACTGTATTTACAAAAAAACAAACAAAACAACAACAACACATGCTTAATTCATCTCGCCCCTACCAGTAAACTAAATAAGCATTATGGCTGTTTTCAGTTTGTTTTATTTTTAAATAACTGGATAAGTACTTTTGCACTGTATAGATACAGTGCAGTATACAGGCATGGACAAAGAGTGACCAGTGGGTGGCAGTATGCGTATCCAACAAAGTTATTTGGCGGGCCTCCTGCTGATTGCTGACATGAGCGGGTCTTCACCTGAATCTGCCTCAGAAAGTGGATTTGATGAAGTTATTAGTCGCGTCTGTAATGCACTAGATGTTGCAAGACGAGAACTGGCGGCGCAGATGAATGGAAACAACTTATTGCGAGCCACAAGGAACACATTTCGGAGACGCAGGAGAGCACGCACGACGACGACAGGTTGGCTAACTTTTTGACATGGCTAATTCAATTAGTGCTACTTACAGCTAGCCGGCTAGCTACTGTAAGACTGTCTGTCAATCAATACTATTAGGGATGGGTGATATTGCCTAAAAATAATGGCACGATATTTCAAACAAATTTGCGGTGACGGTGTTGTAGAGGCAAAAAAACTGTCTTGAGCCATGGAACTGATTCTTTAGTGGACCAGTTCTTGATTAATTTGCAACATTAGGCGTGAAAAAAGTGTGTTTTATGATGAGATTACGATACCCCATTTTGCCGAATGTGTTACTGATAATTGCATCTCATTAACACATTCTTATTAATACAGAAACACAAGGAACAAAAGCAATCTGGAGAGTAAGGCTCTTTCTGTTGCCAAATGCTGATCATCTCGCTGTTCCATCGGCTTCACAATGCTGTCAACTAACCAGAATTGGTTTGGGTAATGTACACACTATTGAATTGCACAGTGAGATTGCATTTGTGTTTTATTTTTTGTGTATGCAGAAAATCTATGTGTATTATTGCTTCGTTGGTTGTGCAGTATTGTAGCGTAATATAAATTAAAAAAACTAAGTGCTTTTTAAAAAAATATATTAACTACATTCTGGCAGCTTTATGCCAGTGACGTTTTTATCATGAGGTATCCTCTTGCACAAACACAGACATAACAAACTTTTGTATACACGCAGTATAACAAATCAACCTATAAATAAAAAATAGCACAATTAGATAGATAGCCAGATTTAAAAAATGTATAAACTTGTTGAACCAGTACTGAAATAATATTGTTAGATTTTTTTTTTATTATTATTGTTTTCCAGGGACTCCAAGTCATGAGCTACTAGGGGCAACCTCCTCTCGATGTTTTGTGCAGTTATCATGGACTCTTCCAGAGTTAAATAACTACATTTGCCAAATCTTTCCCTCTGTTAGCCTAAAGGTAGTTGGCTTTCACCTGGCAAGAGCTGACAAATCTAGGCTTCTGAGTAAAATTCAGGCCAATACTTTGAAGATCTCAGAAAAGCAGTTGGCAGAAGCAGATTATATATTCTTCCCCAGACAAATATTTCACTGCCAATAGAGGTTAGTGTTTGTCTTTGTATTGATCAAACATTCCTTTTTTTATATTAGCGTAGTGACTTACTAATAAGACCGTTTGTGTTGACTTACTAATAAGACAGTTTGTGTTGACTTACTAATAAGACAGTTTGTGTTGTCGATTTAGATCACTGAATCTGAAAGGACACCAGAGACAATTGCTTCTTCCACTGCTACCACAACAGCCTGCAGACCGGAACCGGAAGTCTCACACAATAATCAATCTCAATCCCTTTCATCATCAGCTCTCGGATCTCTAGCCTCAGCTGCAGTCCCTCAGGTCATGCTCTCTACTTCCTGGAGTACCAATACACTTGCCATTTGTCACATCTAACAGCAATTCTACATTATAATAATATATATAATATATATATTTTTTAATCTAAAGAAACAGAATTTCGATATTTATTTGAGTTGAATTTACAGGTTTTTCCTATTTCTAAAAAAAAGATTTAATTTTCAAAAATAGACTGTTTTTACCTGAATGCAAAAATAACATAAAATCTCTGTAACTGACACAACATTTCACAACTTGATATTTCTGTTGTTTTACAGAAAAACGTATTTGTAATGCATATATTTATTGTTAAAATAGGTTCACAAATAAATCGTAATTTCTTAAATATTTGTCTGTTATTTAAGGTAATAACCTCTCAAATTTATGCAACTTTAAAACCCTTTAAAAATGAGAGACATTTCCAATTTCTGAGAAATTAATACTAAAAATGTATAATTGTACGATAAATTCTTAATTAGTTGACTAGATGGTAACATTCATTGACATTGTATTAACATTTATTTTGAAAGGACATCTAAAGAGGCATAGGGAAAGGGGAAAATATAAGAGGATAAATAATACGCAAAGCAAATAATTGCAATTGATTTAGGGATGCCATGGCGCATCAGCACTACCAACTAAATATACATTTCATGTGATCTAAAATTGCTAAAAACAGCAGCGACATGGTTCAGTGGTAAAGTTGTTGGCTAGTATCCATTAAATTGAGTGTTTGATCCCCTTTGTGACCATAATGAAGTATCCTTGAGCAATATACTGAACTCCTGATCCTGCATCATCAGAAGGTGAATGAGCAGTCAAAATGTAAAGCTTGCCTCTTTCAATTGATGTGCGGCCAGGAGCCAGCACTGGAGCAGTTTGACTGGAATGTGTTGCCTGACCCAGATGTGCAAAGCAAAGTCATGAGGGTACTTAACGGTTATCATGTAAACATGTATTGAGATTTGTAAAAAAAAAAATGTCACTTATAAGCTACTTATATTTTCTTTACTATTGAAGATGTGAAACCAGAAGATGAAAATGGAAGAGCCTCCTCCGTTCCTGAGGTGGTGCAGGCCCATAAGGATCTGTCTCAGAGTCTGTTCCACATTAACTGTTTTTAACTGAACTGCAAAAGGCTATTGTTGATGGGAAAATTAATATGCAGGTTTTTTTTAGATAAATAAAAGAGAAACTGCTGGGAAAATTAATATGCATGTTTTTTTTTTAGATAAATAAAAGAGAAACTGCTTGGCACAAGAATGTATTTTTATTTGTGACATAAACAAATTTAATGTCTATTTGGACCAATCTGCAACTTCCTTGATTGACCACTAGACCGCAACTTTGAGAGCCTGCAAGAAGATGTCCTGACCAGATTTGAAGGAATAAGAGGCATTTATTTGCTGTAGTGCAGCAAGTCTTTCCTCTGACAAAGAGCATTGGATGGCACATACGATGATTCCGTGCACTGTTCACTGCCATGGTCCAAAGGGAGGGGCTCTTCATATTGATGAATCTGGAATGTCTAATGAATTAATTAATTAAAGCTACAGTAGCTCCTAAGAAAACGAAAATTTACTGATATAAAGATTTATAAAAGTCACAATATACTTTCTTTTCCCCAAATTAGCATCTGTCAAAAGGTCGGAAGTTATCACAGTGGATTAAAAAGAAAAATCTTGGACGATGTTTTACACAAAATTATATACACTACTCACAAAAAGTTTGGGATATTTGGCTTTTGGGTGAAATTTCAGGACAAGCCTAAAATGCATTCAAACCTTCACAGGTTAACTTAATGTGACCTTCCCTATGCTTTTGAATGCACATGTTCAACTGTCAAATGTTTCAGTACTTTTTGCACAAGTTTCTGTTCTCTGAGAAGGAGCTTAATGGCAAAATTCACAAACGACATTGCTCCAGCACATGGAGGTGGTATCATCAGGGAACGGCTGTTGGAACTGGTGTACCTCAAATGGAATGGCCTGCACTTTCTCCAGACCTGAATCTTATTGAAAAGCTGTGGGATCAGCAGAGTCGCCGTATTGAGGCTGGAGACTCCAAAACCTCAATGCCCTTCAATTAGAGTGGGATGCCATGCCTCAGCAGACAATTAGTCGACTTGAGAACAGCATGAGATGTTGTTGTCAAGCTGTAATTAATGCTCAAGGGCACATGGTGAATTATTGAGACGTTGAAATTTCTGGTTGTGGGGTACCCACCATTGTTGTTATTTTTAGTTTCAATCAATTGTTTGAGATGAGGAAATCACCAGTGCATCGTTCTACTTAGAGAGGGATTCCAGTGTGGTGGAACCACTCAAAATGTCCTACATTTATGTATTGATATCATTGTAGCTTGAACTTTTTACATTTTCCATAAATTTCACCTGAAAGACAAATATCCCTAACTTTTTGTGAGTAGTGTATATATAATTATTCAAACCCCTCGGCAAATTTTTAATATGTGGACATTTTAGCATTACAAAATCCCAAAACACACAGCAAAGTGGTTAAGAAACGGTTTGCAGACAAAAATATTAACGTTTTGCTCATAGAATCCAAACTTGAATTCAGTTGAAAATCTGCAAAGGGAACTAAAAATCAGTGTGAGGACAAGAAGAGCTTGACGCTAAAAATGAATAGGCAAAAATATCAGCCGAGTCATGCACAAAGCTGATCAGCAACTAAAGGATGTTTCATTTGTTGTAATAGCCAATAAAGGCCTTTTCTATTGATTTTTGAGAAGGGTAAGAATAATTTTGGATGTACCACGTTCTGTTTGAATATATGTATTTGCTTTATTCTCGTGACTGGTTACTTTGTAGATTCTCAATGAAGGCATCAAAACTATGTATGAACTGATGTGGAGTTATGTACTTAAAAAAAGGGTGAAATAACTGAAAACATGTTTTATATTAGATATTCTTTCAAATAGCCATCCTTTGCTCTGGTTTCTTTTCTGCATACTCTTACCTCTGGAAACTCCTTAAAGACTATTGGAAAACCATTTCAGGTGACTACCTTTTGAAGCTCATCGAGAGAATGCCAAGAATGTGCAAAAAAGTTATCAGAGAAAAGCGTGGCTTTTTATTTGTGTTTATTTTATTATTTTTACATAACTCCACATGTGTTTGTTAGTTGTGAGAATCTACAATGTATATGGTCATGAAAAATAATCAAATGTATTGAGTGAGAAGGTGTGTCCAAACTTTTGGCCTGTATTGTATATATATGTTTTAAAATACCTGTGTCATTATATATCTAATGTCATCCTAACAGGAATTTGATTGTTAACTGATGACATTTCGACAAGCTTATATTCTTTAAGCTGGAGCATATCCTACCTGCTTTGAGCGAGTGCTGTGGTCCAGGACTAGCCAGTAAATCACATGAAAGAAATTTGGTTGGATACCTGGGTTGGTGTAGTGTCCTGTAGAACTGGTCCGGTCCTAGGATAACAAACTTTTAATTTTTAATGATTTATTGAAATCAGCAGTAATAGTCTAAATTTCAAATGACTTTTATTTTAAAACATCAGATTTTGGTCAAAGTGCTTTTTTCATTGAACACCTGGGGTGGTGCAGTGTCCTGTAGAACTGGTCCGGTCCTGGCCACAAACCTTGCCTTTTTTAATAATTTTTTTTCCAACCGTAAACCAGGTGTTGAGTAGCTTTTATTTTGAAGGTGGTCAACGCAGGGGCTTTTCGGTATGTCACTGTAATGCACAGTATGGGCTCTTTGCACAAATCAATAAAAGCTTACTTGTTAACATGTAAGCTCAATGTAAACTTACATGTTAACATGTACACTCAATAAAAGCTTACTTGTTAACATGTAAGCTCAATGTAAGCTTAATTGTACACTCAATGTAAGCTTACTTGTTAACATGTACGCTCAATAAAAGCTTACATGTTAACATGCACGCTCAGTAAAAGCTTACTTGTTAACATGTAAGCTCAATGTAAGCTTAATTGTACACTCAATGTAAGCTTACTTGTTAACATGTACGCTCAATAAAAGCTTACTTGTTAACATGTAAGCTCAATGTAAGCTTACATGTAAGCTCAATGTAAGCTTACATGTTAACATGTACACTCAATAAAAGCTTACATGTTAACATGTACGCTCAATAAAAGCTTACTTGTTAACATGTAAGCTCAATGTAAGCTTACATGTTAACATGTACACTCAATAAAAGCTTACATGTTAACATGTACACTCAATAAAAGCTTACTTGTTAACGTGTATGCTCAATGTAAGCTTACTTGTTAACTTGTAATTTGCACGCTGAGCTTGATGTCACGGATATCAAGCTCGGTGTGCATGTTGACATCCTCGTGTGCATGTTGACATGCTGCCCTCTAGTGGACACTTTAAGGAATAAATATACAAATTCGCTTTGAACACTTTCTCGTCCAGACGTGTTCTTACTCCGTCTACATTACCCAGGATGCACCAGACAAGATCTGCGTGACTTCGGACAACCAATCAGCCAATCATGATACATTTCCTACTACCAGCAGTTTGAACAGATTTAACAACAAATGACAATTCAAATTCTCAAGAAGGGAATTTTTCCCCCAGAACTATTGCACTGGATTCCTTTTTATTTAGTAAAACATATAAAGTGGAAAGTGACTGCTCTGTATTGATTTTGAATAGATACAAGGGGCAGTAAGTGACTGTGTAAGCTAAAATTCAGGCTTTACAGGGTTAAATTTTCCCTGGGTTGCGCTCTGATCATAGAGCCAATAGCCAATAGGAGTTACTTCTGATTAGCATTTAGCGTAACTAGTGCCACTAGTGAGCAATTTGTTTTTCACTTTTTCTACTAGTGAACATTTGGGCATCATAGCTACCTAGCAAATTCAAAAGACTGTAACACTAGTTGACTAGTGAGCATGTTGGCCATCCACTAGTTCTACTAGTGAACATTTTGGACCTCACTAGTTGAACTAGTTCAGTCAAAATGTCTCACTAGAGTAACTAGTGGAAATTTTGGGCATTACTAGTTAACTAGTAAAAACGTTTGAGTGTCACTAGTTCAACATGTAGACTTTAAGAGGCTTTCACTAGCTAACATGTCAGTGTTTTGTCATTCACTAGTTAACAAGTAGGTATTTCAGCTCTCACTAGTAAGCTAGTGCAGCAAATCAGAGGTAAGTAGTTAACATGTTAGAATAATTCACGGTCAACTAGTAATCATGTTAGAGCTTTTGTGCCTTACTAGTTAACTAGTAAGACTTTGAACATTATTTGTTTGGTCCACTGGGCAACTAGTGCATAAATAAGCTGACTAGCTGTGACTTTGGCACTACATGCATGCTTATATGTGTCACTAGTTAGACTTGTGTCAGCACTAGTTGGATTAAAGTGGCACAAGTTGCAGAAAATGGGTGACATGTCAGTGTTTTTGTACAAGTAGTACGACAAAGCGCATAACTAGTATGGCTGAATGTCCACCTAGTTCTGACAAAGACTGCACTAGTTAGGAAACACTACTGTCTGATATCAAGGATATGGAATAAATGCTCAAAGGGCTTGCCATAGGCCGCTGCTGCTGCTCAATGCTCCCTCAGGGGATGGGTCACATGCGGAGAATGAATTTTGCCCCATTTAGGTGGGTGTGACAATCAGTGAATCTTAATCTTAATTTCAAAATTTCAACTCCTTTGTGAGACGTCACCTTATCGTGGTGGAGGAGTTTGTGTGTCCCAATGATCCTAGGAGTTATGTTGTCTGAGGCTTTATGCCCCTGGCAGGGTCACCCATGGCAAACAGGTCCTATGTGAGGGGCCAGACAAAGCACGGCTCAAAGACCCCCAATGATGAATACAATAAATGGTCTTACGTTTCCCTTGCCCGGACGTGGGTCACCGAGGGCCCCTCCGCTGGAGCCAGGCCCGGAGGTGGTGCTCATTGGAAAGCACCTGGTGGCCGGGCCTGCACCCGTGGGGCCCGGCCGGGCACAGCCCGAAGAGGCAACCTGGGTCCCCCTTCCCATGGGCTCACCACCAGTGGGAGGGGCCAAAGGGGTTGTGTGCTTAGTGGGCTGGACAGCAGCCAAGGGCAGGGACCTTGGCTGTCTGATCCCTGGCCACAGAACCTAGCTAGACATGGAATGTCACCTCACTGGCGGGGAAGGCGCCCGAGTTGGTGTGAGGTAGAGAAATTCCGACATAGATATGGTCGCACTGTCCTCCACACACGGCTTGGGCTCTGGTACCAATCCTCTCAAGAGGTTTTTGATTTTTTTGGACAACCGCATGTTTTGGACACTCGGGTGAAGAGAGGGGTGGAGCTGTCAACTGATCACCACCTGGTGGTGTGTTGGCTCCGATGGTGGGGGAAGATGCCGGTCAGACCTGGCAGACCCAAACGTATTGTGAGGGTTTGCTGGGAACGTCTGGCGGAATTCCCTGTCAGAAGGAGTTTCAATGCCCACTTCCGGCAGAACATCTGCCTTGTCCCGGGGGAGGCTGGGGACATTGAATCAGAGTAGGCCATGTTCTACTCCGCCATTGTTTAGGCGGCCGATCGGAGCTGTGGCCGTAAGGCTTGTCGTGGCGGCAATCCTCGAACTCGCTGGTGGACACCAGCGGTAAGGGATGCCGTCAAGCTGAAGAAGGAGTCTTATCGGGCCTTTTTGGCCTGTGGGACTCCGGAGGCAGCTGACAGGTACCGTGTGGCCAAGCGGAATGCGGATTCAGCGGTCGCTGAGGCAAAAACTCGGACATGGGAGGAGTTCGGTGAGGCCATGGAAAACGACTTCCGGACGGCTTCGAGGAAATTCTGGTCCACCATCCGGCGTCTCAGGAGAGAAAAGCAGTGCACCATCAATACTGTGTATATTGGAGATAGGGTGCTGCTGAACTCGACTCGGGACGTCATGAGTCGGTGGGGAGAATACTTCGAAGTCCTCCTCAATTCCACCGACACATCTTCCTTTGAGGAAGCAGCATCTGAGGACTCTGAGTTGGGCTCTCCTATCTCTGGGTTTGAAGTCACTGAGGTGGTTGGAAAGCCCCTCGGTGGCAGGGGCCTGGGGGTGGATGAGATTGTGGGGCTGTCCTGGTTGACACGCCTCTACAACATCGCGTGGACATTGGGGACAGTGCCTTTGGATTGGAAGACCGGGGTGGTGGTCGCCCTTTTCAAAAAGGGGGACCGGAGGGTGTGATCCAACTATAGAGGGATCGCACTCCTCAGTCTCCCTGTTAAGGTCTATTCAGGGGTGCTGGAGAGGAGAGTCAGTCGGGAAGTCCAATCTTGGATTCAGGAGGAGCAGTGTGGTTTTCGTCCCGGCCATGGAACAGTGGACCAGCTCTACAACCTCGGCAGGGTCCTTGAGGGTGTATAGAAGTTCACCCAACCAGTATACGTGTGTCTTGTAGATTTGGAGAAGGCGTTCGACCGTGTCCCTTGGGGCAGTGGCGTAACACCATCCTGAGAGGCCCCGGTGCAATATTGGCGTCAAATTCATCCCCTGAGGCTGAGTAGGCGGCGAGGACACGGGGAAGCCGCCTTTTGACCGCCGGGAGAAGCGAGACGCGGCTGGAGGGTCGCTTCTGCGATGGAGCTAGCTGCCGGCAAGCTACAGCTTGACTCCGGTGGGAGCGGGACATTAGATTTTGCTAATGTCCTGGACTGAAACCACGTCTATCACATCTCTTACAGCTTATCTTTAACGTCATGTTTTTTTGTCTTTTCTTTTTTTGTGCGCTGCATTTTTCTTTTTTTTAGTTTGCAAAGCATGACAGTGACGATGGCACGCACACTAGATACCACTTTTTTTTTCAACTCGCATCACGTTGAGACTCATCATGACTGAAAGATGCTGAAGTCAGGTCATTAAATGACCATTTCCTTTTTTTTTCTCTTGGGAGAGCTCAGTATTGATCATTTGACATGTCATCATCATTGTCCTCCCTTTTTTTTTGTATGTGGATGTGTGTTTGTGCGTGTGTGTGTGCGTGTGTGCGTGCGTGTAAAAAAAAAATCCCATACCGTTCACCTAAACCGAACACTTCAAAATCCAGTCAGAGTCGTGGGGCCGCCAGGAGACCCGAAGAGGGACCAAAGAAAAGAAAGAAAAGCAAAGCCCAGCACCGACCAGACACCACCCACCGAGCCACTAACCAGAGTCCTTCACCAACCCCAGAGACTTCTAAATTCCAACAAATCAGGGAAACCTCAAGGGCCCAGAGGAGAAACTGATGAAAGGTAGAAAGGACAGACGAAGCAGAGTGAGATCCACAGACACCAGCCTCCACCGATTCAATGACCTGAGGGAGAAACAGATTGTGTCTGAGTTTCGATAGATGCTGGTGTGGTGGATCTGGCATGCATGAAAATCTCCACCAAAGAGGGGAGCCGTCGACCCCCGCCAGGACAGAGCAAGCGCAACACCTCAGGGCCCCCCAGGCCGCGGCAGCGCCAAAGGACGACCCCCGGGCCCCGCAGGGGCCACCGGCCGGAGAGCAAACCCAGGAGCAGGAGCGCCCCCCACCCCAACGCGGCCCGCGCCCCCAACCCAACGCAGCAGGACGGGGCACTGCAGGCCCACCAGGCACCCCACCGGCCCACAACCCCCGCTCCCCTCACGACCCTCACGACCCCCCCGCCCCCATCCACCCCCACCATCCACCCCAACCCAGCCCCAACCGCCGCCAGGCCCCCACCCCAGCACCCCCACCACCACCACCCCCCCAACCTAGCCGCCCCCACCAACCGACAGCCCCCCAGCCCCCGACCCCCAGACCCCGGGGACACACCGCACCCAGGTATCGGCGCCGAAGAGGGGCCGGGCAGCGGAGCGGAGAGGGCATCCGCACCCACCCCACCCCCCACCACGCGGAGGGACGGAACACCAGGGGCAGAAGGGGAGATGGGGGCACCGGAGGACGGGCGGCACCCCCGAATCCCAGGCCCAGCAGGGAGAGGCCGCGGTCGTCACCCCAACGATCTAAGTGAAAAACTAACCCTGTTACTGAGTTCGCCAGCTCGCCGACTGGCGAACTCTACCCCTAAACCGTGAGTGTGACCCCACCCAGTGTATATACATAAGTGTGTGTGTGTGTGTGGTGCATTAAAATTGGGGGCAGGTGAACCGGAGCAGAGGGAAATGATATCCCCCCCTGCTCCGATCCACCCGCCCCTCAGGCATGTCAATGAGCGTATGTGGTGCATTAAAATAAATTAATGGGGGGGGGTGCACACGGACAGGCGACCGCAGCACTGCTCCATACCGCGGCCGCCCCAACCGATGCCCCCCCCCCCCCAGTTGTGTGGTGCATTAAAATTGGAGGGGAGCTGCAGGGCGGAGATGGTGTCTCCACCCTACCCCACTCCCCCCCAAAGTGTGTTATGTGCCCTCTATATCTAAAATGTATTGTGTAAAACTAGTGCAGTGAGTTAAGAGGGGCAACCAGCTGGGCCCCCCCCAACCGGGCGGGGGCGGGAGGCGCACCCGCCCACCAAACCCACCCACCCCACCGGGACCCCGGCTCGCCCCCCGGATACTGGGGCCCGCTTGAAGTGCCCGGAGGCCCACCGGAGCGGGGCGGGCACAACACCAACCCCGCCCACACCCCCGGCCCCCGGAGCGGCGAGACCCGGGCCACGGATGGAACCCCCGGCCCATGGGAGGGGGAGGAGGGCGGACAGGGAAGGGGACGGGGGAAGGAGACGACAGGAAGGGCAGGAGGCAGCGGCAGGGCCGCAGAGAGAGGGGGAGAGGAGGAGGAAGGGCGACGAGGGAGAAGGGACAGGGAGGCGGAGGACGGGCGGGGAGAGGCGAAGAGGGAGAGGAAGCAAGGGGGAGGGAGAGGAAGCAAGGGGGAGGAAGGGGGAGGGGAGAGGGAACCACGGGGCACCCCGGCGGCCCACAGGCCCCGAACCACGTCGCCGGGTCCAGAGCGACGGACTGTGGCGGGGCGGCGCCGCCCCGAACACCAGGGAGAGCCCCGCAACACAGCACCCCCCACGAGACCCAGGGAACGACCAAGATGCAGCCGCCACCCAGCAGCCAACAGAGGGTCAGACCCGCCCACGCCCAGCCAGAGGGGACAGCACCTGTAGAGTTAGTCCCCTGGCATGCAGTGAATCCGAATATTAGCCCTTAGTGCCCATTGCAGCAACTGGGTTCCTGACTATAAAAACACAACCATTAGTTACAAACTGCCAAATTCAGAGACATCAATGTAAGTTATCACGATGTGGTGGCTCTCGCTAACAGGCAGAATTAAATAACCAGAATTAGGTTAAAATATTCTATATACGTAGACCATATTTCTATGAATTTTGATATTTATTTTTTATTTGTGGCCGATATTTTTTCCATTAAAATGTGATTTATGAGGAGGTTAGACCATTGGTCGATATTCAGAGTTTGTTTATTTTTCCAGTTAACAAGAATTGTTTTTTTTGCGATAGTAAGGGCTACAAGTGTAGATTGAAATTGTTTATGTGGTAAGTCAGTTGTTAGGTCACCTAGCAAACACAAGTTTGGAGATAAAGGTATCCTACAGTCCAAGATAGCGGAAAGTTTTTAGACAAGTCTGTCCCCCATTTTAAGATGGGTAAAGACATTTTATCTGTATATGAGAGTAACTTATATATTTTTGAAAGTTTTTTTGTTGTTGTCGGAGAAAGCTTGGTAATATCTTTAGCTAAAAAAGGCGGTTGGAGCGTACCCTGAAGTGTTGGAATTTGTTTCTTTATCATATTTTTAACTTGCAGATAATGTAAAAAATTTTCGTTTGTTATTTTGTATTTTTGGAGCAAGGATGTATATGATATAAACATATTATCTGAGAAGAGATGGTGGAGATGTGTAATTCCTTTCTGCTCCCACACACCTAAATAAAACGATTGGTTGTTAATTCGAAAGTCGGGGTTATGCCATAGGGGAGAAAGCCCACAGGGCTCCACTTGGGCTTTTGTAATTTCTAATGCCTTCCACCAAGCAGTCAGGGTGGCGGAAATCATTGGGTTTTTAAAACCATTATGTCGCTTAATTGATGTTGTAATAAAGAGTAAATCTAGAAGTCTGAGGTTATTACAATCCTTCTGTTCTAGTTCCAGCCAACAGTTAGTATCTCTGTTGGGTTGTGCCCATAGAACGATATATTGTAGCTGGTTGGCTATATAGTAGTACATAAAATTTGGTGCCTCTAGACCCCCTTTGGATTTGCTTTTCTGAAGAGTAGATAGACTAATCTTTGCTTTTTTTTTATTCCAGTAAAATTTTGTAACGGCTGAGTCCAACAACTGGAACCAGTTAGCCGTAGGTTTAAATGGAATCATTGAGAAAAAATAGTTTATTTTGGGTAAAACTTTCATTTTAATGGTGGCTATTCGTCCTATTAAAGAAATAGGAAGATTATTCCAGCGTTCCAAGTCACTATGAATGTTATCCAGAAGTGGAGAAAAGTTTAAATGAATTAAATCAGTTAATTTAGGTGAGATTTTTATGCCTAAGTATTTTAAATTACCTATAGGAAATGAGTAGTGTGGGTCCTGGCTTGCAGGGTTCCAAGAATTTTCTGTAATAGGTAGAAGTGTTGATTTTGTCCAGTTAATAGAATAATCTGATAACTGTGAGAATTTAGTTATTAAGTTAAATACTTCCCCTAACGAAATCGCCGGGTTTTCTAAATAAAGTAAAATATCATCGGCATATAGATTAATTTTATGTTCTGTTACCCCAGAGTGAATTCCTTGAATCCTTCTTTCCTGGCATATGGCTATTGCAAGTGGCTCAATAAATATTGCAAATAATAAAGGGGATAGTGGGCATCCCTGTCTTGTGCCTCTCTGTAAAATAAAGCTCTTAGATATAATCCCATTAGTAGTAACTGTAGCTTTGGGAGAATCATATAATACTGACACCCAGTGGATAAATGATTTCCCAAAGCCAAATTTATTTAAAACAGCAAAGAGGAAGGACCAGTTAACTTTGTCGAAAGCTTTTTCTGCATCCAACAATATAATAACTGCCTTCTTATCATGCCGCTGTGACATGCTAATAAGGTTAAAGAGCCTCCTAATATTATTAGTAGAGTGACGATCTTTAATAAAGCCTGTTTGGTCGCTATGAATAATTGTCGAGATTACTGTTTCTAGTCTAGATGTGAAAGCCTTAGTAATAATTTTAATATCAGTGTTAATTAGTGAAATCGGACGGTAACTTGATGGAAGGGTGGGGTCTTTTTCTGGCTTTAATAAAAGTTTAATTGCTGCTGTATTCATGTGTGGACGTATGTAACCATTAGTTTTAATTTCTGTTACTACTCTTAAGAATAGCGGAGCAAGCATTAACCAGTAGTGCTTAAAAAATATAGCCGGATAACCATCTGGGCCAGGTGCCTTGCCATTAGGCATACTATCTAGAGCACTGTACAACTCGTTTATAGTAAGTGGCGCCTCTAACATATCTTTATATTCAGTAATTAACTGAGGCATATTTAAGCTACTGAGGAATGCCTCAATATGCTCAGGGTTAGGCTTGTTAGTTTCTGAATATAGGTTGCGATAATAGTTATAAAAAATTTGATTAATTTCTTCTGGTGACTGTGTACATTCACCAGTTGTCCCTTTGATAGCCGTTATAAGAAATTTTTCCCGATTGCGTTGAAGTTGGTTTGCAAGAAATTTACCTGATTTGTTATTATATTCAAAGTTGTTGTATCTCAATTGTTGTATTATAAACTCTGTCTTTTTAGTTAGCATATCGTCTAACTGTATTTTTGTATTTCGTAAGTCAGTCCATATTTGGTCATTTGGGTTTATTACGTACTCATCCGTCAGTTGTTTAATTTTATCTTCCAAGTCATTTTCTAATTTTTGATCCTGTTTCTTTTTATAAGATGAATATGATATCATTTTACCTCTAATTACTGCTTTCCCAGCTTCCCAGAGAAGAGATGGCGATAGGCCTGGAGAGTCATTTATTTCCAAAAAGTCTGCCCACTCTTTATAATTTTATCAAACTCTGCATCGTTTAGCAGTGAGATGTTAAAACGCCATGTTGGTGGTGGTTTAAAGGTATAATCAACTTGTAGGGAAAGGGAGACTGGTGCATGGTCGCTAATAATAATAGGATGTATTTTTGTAACAAGTTTTATCAGCAATAGAGTTATTTGTAAGAAAATAATCAATTATTGAAAAGGACCTGTGCACAGCGGAAAAGAAAGTAAATTCCTTCTTATTTGGGTTTTTAAGTCTCCAGCTGTCGACGAGGCCAAAATCATCCATATATTCCCCTATTACTTTAGTAGATTGTAATCGCCTTATACATGTTGTGTTATTAGAACGGTCTATTAATGGATTTAAGACTGTGTTAAAGTCTCCTCCAATAATAATAGTAGAGTTCGCTGCTAAATCAAACAGCTGAGAGAAAAATTCATGGAAAAAGGCTGGATCATCATTAATAGGGGCATATAAATTGCCAAATGTATATATTTTATTAACTATAGTTACCTGAATAATAATGTATCGGCCCTCTGGGTCTGTTATTGTATTATTTAGAGTAAAGAGTAAATTCTTATGTATGAGTATACAGACTCCTCTTTGTCTGCTGTTATAAGGGGCAGAGTATGCTTGGCTAAAATTCTTATCAATAAGTAATTTTTCTTCAGATTTTTGTAGGTGGGTTTCTTGGAGGAGGCAAATATCTGCTTTTAATTTTAAGAGATGGTCTAAAGTTTTTATTCTTTTTGCCTGTGAGCGAGCGCCACAAACATTCCAGGAAACCAGAACTAATTTATGCATACAAACAATATAGGCTCAGTCCTGTGTATATATCTGCATAGGCCATTTGTCAATACTGGCATGTTATAGGATAGAATCAAAGTAGTTAGGTGATTTATATAATTTGTGTAAAATATGAGGAAATGTTTAAGTAAATATAACAGTGAAAAAACGGGTAGGGATGTGAAAGTGAAGGAAGTTAGTGGGGAATTAAACAACATTAAAATACACCAGTAACTGGTAACCCAAGCGAGATTTTTTGTTTAAATCCACTTTTAGATATAGTTATGTGTTATTATTATATTTATAATATAGCCTAAACATAATGAGTATTCATATTTTAGGTTTTATAACCACATACAGACGCTCCCCAACTTACGAACGAGTTACGTTCCGAGCGATCGTTCGTAAGGTGAATTTGTTCGTAAGTTGCTTCAGTGCTATATTTTGTATTATAATTTATGTTTAAAGAGAATACGTACAGTACTGTACTACGTATGTTAGAGAGAGAGAGCGAGAGACACACACAGTATGTACATGTACGTAATAAGATAAATAAAATGAAGTTTAACTTACTTTTGGAAGATGTACTCGATGCTTAAGGATTTGATGGAGGAGGAGGAAGAGGAGGATTTTATATCATGAGAGGTTCTTCGTCGTCGCTGGAATGGGCTTCAAAAGTTACTTCCTCCTCCGTAACTTCAATGTAGGAAGAAGTTGAGGGTCGAGGAGAAGAAGATGAGGGTTGATGAGTATCTTCCTTGGAGGATTTACTAGAAACTGGCCGAAAGAAGCGATCTAACGACGATTGCACAGTTTTCTTCTTTTTTCATCATAAATGATGCGGTAGCACTGTATGGCATCATTCAATTGATTTGCAACCTTTGTGCAACGTTCAATATTTGGGTCTTGCTGCTCGAAGAGTGCGATGCCTTTATCTATGAGCGACAGGCGTTTCTTCTTCTTCCTCCTCCTCGACACGTTGCTGAGCCTCCAATGCTGGGTGAGCTCTCACAGCGCCAAGCGTCGGTATTAGCGACGGAAAGAAGCACTACAGTACTCGGAAAAAGGTGCGCAATACAAAATCTAACTTACAGCATCTCTTTCCGAACATTTTTTGACATGCGCGCAGACATGTTCGTATGTACCGTTGTTCGTAACTCGAATGTTCGTAAGTAGGGGAGCGTCTGTATACAGTATATGTATACATCTAATAATCAAACAAAGTTTAGTTCCATCAATGCCAATTAGAACAGCCAGGGAGTGGAGTTGGGGTTCCGGAATAGTTGGCCATCGATGTATAGTTTATCAATGACCATCATAGTCCGTTTACCCTCCTGCCTATTTTGTTTCATTATAGGAAACAGTACCTTTCGCCGCTCATTAATCTCTCTAGGGAATTGGTCATTCATTCCAAATGAGGTCCCTTTAAGCTCCCGTCCTTTACTTTTAACAAATACTTTCTGTTTAAAATGCTCAAATTTGGCGATAATAGGACGGGGTCTGTTGCCCCTAGGGGCTCCAAGCCGATGTACCCGGTGAAAGGAGATGTTATTTACCGTCTCCTGAGGAATTTTTAACGACGTCGTCATAAATGTTTTTATCTCAACCTCTGGATTGTCAGAGGTATTCTCGGATATACCTAAAAATATTAAATTATCCTGCATGCTACGGGAGTGAACATCCAGAATAGTTTCTTTTAGCGTTTTATTTTCCTTTTTAACGGTTTCTAACTCGGCTGAAACAGTCACGAGTGTAGAGTGTAACTCGGCATTGTCGCGTTGGAGATCACTTACCTGTTGGCTGAAGAATTCCATGCTTACCTTTAATTCTTTGACGTCCTCGCTGATTAGGGAGAGGACCTCTAATTTTTTATTTATGGACTACAGCATACTGACCGAAACCTCCGTAGTGGTTAGGTCGTCCGTGTCCGTTGCTGAGTCATTCTTTTTCTTTTTAGAGGGTTTCTTCGACGGTTTCTCGACGGAAGAGTCCTCCATCGCGCAGTTGTAAAAATAACCGTCAATGAAGCGTTCGAGGTCCTCCACGTTGGGTGGTATTCCAAATCTGTCGGATGAAAAAGAGAAGAAAAAAAAAGAAAGGCAAGATATATGATGGTTAAATTCGGATTAGTTTAGTATAATAGAGCTCATTCTATCTTAGCAGCAGGGCGCCGCCATGTTGGGGATTCCCGGTCTCGCTGTAGGTCTCGCGATAATCACAGCATCTCGTGCATGCGTCGCCTGACCATTTCCGACATTGTATTTACAAAATACTCTGGCCGTTTGCTTCCCTTTTTTTCTTTCCTTTTTTTTTCTTCTGTCATGGGCCCCTGCGCTGTCTCTGGGCTGCACCTTCGTTAATTACGACACTGCCTCAGGGAGTCCTGTGGGGGGTAATTCGGGAGTACGGAGTACCGAGCCCCCTGATACGGGCTGTTCGGTCCCTGTACCACCGGTGTCAGAGTTTGGTCTGCATTGTCGGCAGTAAGTCTGATTCGTGAGTGAGGGTTGGACTCCATCAGGGCTGCCCTATATCACCGATTCTGTTCATAACTTTTCTGGACAGAATTTCTAGGCGCAGCCGAGGTGTTGAGGGGGTCCAGTTTGGTGGCCTCAGCATTGTATCTCTGCTTTTTGCAGATTATGTGGTGCTGTTGGCTTCATCAGGCTGTGATCTTCAACTCTCACTGGAGCGGTTCGCAGCCGAGTGTGAAGCCCTTGGGATGAAGATCAGCACCTCCAAATCCGAGACCATGGTCCTCAGTCGGAAAAGGGTGGTGTGCCTTCTCCAGGTCGGGAATGAGATCCTGCCCCAAGTGGAGGACAAGTCTCTTGGGGTCTTGTTCACGAGTGAGGGGAGGATGGAGCGGGAGATCGACAGACGGATCGGTGCAGCGTCTGCAGTGATGCGGACTCTGTATCGGTCCGTTGTGGTAAAGAAGGAGCTGAGTCAATAGGCGAAGTTCTCGATTTACCGGTCGATCTACGTTCCTACCCTCACCTATGGTCACAAGCTGTGGATCATGACCGAAAGAAACAAGATCCCGAGGACAAGCGGCCGAAATAAGTTTCCTCCGCAGGATGTCCAGGATCTCCCTTAAAAATAAGGCGAGAAGCTCGGTCATCCGGGAGGGACTCGGAGTAGAGCCACTGCTCCTCCACGTTGAGAGGAACCAGTTGAGGTGGCTCGGGCATCTGCCTTGGATGCCTCCTGGACTCCTCCCTGGAGAGGTGTTCCGAGCATGTCCCACTGGTGGGAGACCCCCGGGGACGACCCAGGACACGCTGGAGAGACTATGTCTCTCGGCTGGCCTGAGAACGCCTTGGGATCCCGCTGGAGGAGCTGGTTGAAGTAGCTGGGGAGAGAGCAGTCTGGGCTTCCCTGTAAAAGCTGCTGCTCCTGCGACCCGACCTCGGATAAGCGGTAGAAGATGGATGGATGGAATAATTTGTAAAAATAAATAAATAAATAAATAAATAAATAAAGAGCCTTAATATGCAAAAAAAAAACATGAATACAAAAAGTAAATACAAATGAAATATATATTGTACTGTGTACCTTTAAGGGTGTTTATATTAGTCATAAAATATATATATAGATATTTTAAATCCCCAAAATATACAGTATACCTGCTTAGTCTGATCCAATTTGGACAATATGTACTACATGTACACAGAGCTAGAGGTCTGATTACATTTTATTCCCTTGGATCAAGTATAATGATTTGATGATTATATGGAGGTCTGTGTATACAGAGATCGCTTTGCTGTCTTGTGTTCCCTGGAATTCGGTCTGCCTGCCAAACAAGTCTATATAAGAACATCAAAGACTGATAGACGGTTAATGCTAACCTTATCTTTTATGTAGATAAGATAGAGGCCTCAGTCACAATGCCGCCTTTGAACATAACATTGCTAGCTCCACCCTCTTGGAGAGAAAGATCCAGAGAGTTCTGGAACATGCGAGTCAGTGACAGGGATCTCTCCAGTATATGACACATGCTCCAAGCAGCCCTCAAAACAGCTGGGGGATCAAATCAGGCAGTCCGGCTGCTGCTCATAACACAAGACAGAGCTGAGCAAGTGTTATGTGCCCAATGTACACATCAGTGCAAATAAACACTCTTTAGAGTACTTGCGTGGCTTATCAGTATAGTGCCTTGACCGCTGTGAAAAGTTGTTTCAAAGTTGTTAGTCTGTGTACTTTTGTGGGTAGTATAGTCACACATAAAGAATGTCATACAACTAGAAAACTGGTTTGTCAGCACAGTTTTGTTAAATTCTAACACAATGTTTTAATTGTCAAGAAAGTGCCCATTTTAGTAGCGACACATTCAGACACAGATTGGTCCCTTCCAAAGTGGTGAGTGCTAGATTACCCCTATGTATTTATACTGTATACCTAATTATCCTCAAGTGGTGGACTTGCCATCTACTGTTGAGATTCTTCTGCCTAGATTTAGTCATAACTGTTTTAATTTACTTATTTCCTCAGTAGAACTTTTATCTGTGGATGTGTCTTTGTAAGTGCTGTCACAATTTCTGCTCATGTCATCATGTCTAAAGGACCTTGCCTGTTTCCACATCAATGGGCCAGTATCTGGGGTTGAACTCAATGTGTATTGGATGATATGCTGTAAAAGTGTAAAAAGTCTTATCTGCTTCCGGCTGTCGTCATGTGTATTGAACTCAGGGCTGGAGAGGGAGAAAGGGGCTTGGGGAAAAAGGAGGCGTTGTAATACTTTTCAAGATAGTATAAGAATGATATGAGTCCGCTGAAAAAGACACACTGAGCGAGGTGCAGCTGTGCTTTTGTAAACCTGCTCGTGTCCAGAATATTCTGTAAAATAAATCCTTCGAAGGACCTGTTCACCGATCTCCAGTCTGTATTCAAAAAATCAACATTCTCTCAACCCGAACAACAACGAACACGCGGAAGACAAAGAGTGTCATTCCAACACTACCTAAAGATGAATAAACATCTCCCCTCAAATAGATGTACGCTTTTTGCCATCAGGACCAAAAAAGGGTGGTAACTGTATTTACCTTAGTTTGCAGACTTGTTTTTTATTAACAAGAGCTGCTAAGCTTTTTTTCGACAAAAAACAGAAGCAATAGCCAGCCTCTTATATGAATTAAATTGTAGAGATCTATACCACAAGTTTCCTTTGCAGTATTAATATTTCAAAAAGTTATTTGCCAAATATTAGGAATATAGGGGTAGTATGAAGGGAAAAGCCGAAAAGAGAAAAAAAAATAACAAGATGAAACATATGCTGTGTCAAGGTTTTGACTAAAGTCTGTAATCAGTATGTATAGTTATAGTGACAATCTTCATCACACATAAAAACACGGCAATACTACAAAAAACAAAGTTGATGTAAACTTTCTGGGTGGAATATAGCTGTATCGTGAAACCACAAAGCCATGTGAAATGACTTATGATTCACCAAAGGTTTGACAACAATATGGACGTGTTTCGGGAATTAGCTAGGTGTGCATACTCTCCAAAACTCTCAGACATGTTGTTGAACGTGGGGGTGAGCACGTGTGAGCTTGCAGTGAGGTGAACAGTCGTCAGTGTCGTCACCAGGGCTTAAAGTAAAAAAAAAAAAATCCTGAGCCTGAACTTTTTCCGGGGAGTGGTGTGGTGCAGTGTGCAACGTGCCGATTTGTTGTCCGACCAACATCAAGCCATTAATTACTATTCGATTTGTCGCCGTGGATGGACTGGGCATTTGGGAAACTCATGATTTTCCTGATGGACAGTCCTCCCCAAGTGTCAGGTCATCTCTTTCATTATCCATTTATATTATGCTTAGTAAACGGTGGCTGACTGGTTAGCACGTTCGCTTCCCAGTGCAGAGGACGTGAGATCGAGTCCGGGCTTCAGCCTTCCTGGGTGGAGTTTGCATGTTCTCCTTGTGTTTGCGTGGGTTTTCTCCGGGTACTCCGGTTTACTCCCACATTCCAAAGACATGCATGGCAGGTTAATTGAACACTCCTAATTGTCCATAGGCTCCAGCAACCCTTGTGAGGACAAGCGGTTAAGAAAATGGATGGATTATATATAGTACAGTATAGCACTGCGGGTTGTAGTCTCCTCTCGTGCTTCAGCTATCAAAGCATTGGTTTTCAAATATCCTACGGAAAATTCTATTGAATAATCAGGTATTTGGATAAAAATTATATTTTTGCATAGTAAAAGAACAATTATAAATGCAGAAGACATTAAAAAATATATTTCCTCTTACTAATGATTGGCCAACTTTCATTTCTAGATTATCAACTTTTTTTGTAAACTTAAATTTAAATTGTGCTTAACCGCACATTATTGTCCTTTCTAGAAAGATTTTAGACAAATTTCCCCCCATGGATTTTGGGATGACGTTCCGTTAAATATTATGCAACCTCCCTCACTACCCACTCTTAAAACACATCTTTGTTCTTTGGCGTTTGACTCGGCATGAGACTCATTATTGTTTGAATGTTTTATGGTGCCTGCTGTATTTTGTTATTAATATATTTATTTAATTTACTTACCTACTTGTTATTTAATTATATATATATATATATATATATATATATATATATATATATATATATATATATATATATATATATATATATATATATATATATATATATTTGTCAGAACCACAGTTGTGATTTTGCTAACCATCAAGTGCACAATTGAGTGAGCTCGGTTTATTTAATAGGAACGGCAACTGTGTCCGGCTGTCAGCATCAAAGTGTGCAAATTATCACATTGATTAGACTGCCTTTGAAAAGTAGTTCGATGACTCTAGCTGCAGACACTAGCACCGTTAGCACACTAACACTGTAGACGCCCTAAACACTGGCAACAGGCACAGTGCAATACAATGTCAGCGTAATTAAGTCTTCTTTTAGTGCCCTTAATTGGTGATCGAACGTGAATTCTGTACGAAGTTGTTTTGTTGACGTTGGTCGCAATTGTTTACGCCGGCAATAAGAACGACAAACACACGTTCCACAGGGCGAGTCAAGTGATCCGTTGCCCCACGGCTCGCTTCCGAGAACAACTTCAAAATAAAAGCATTCATTGGCATTAAGCTCCACATATTACTTGGCATGGGGAGGTTTATTTTGAAGTTGGCCTCTCCGCATTGTCGGTGTTTTGCCAGATGTGTCAAATATTTACTTCTCTGGATTTGTCAAATATTTACTTCTCTGGATTTGTCATTGCACCGGTGGCTATTACGCCGGAAGTCCGGCACCGTGCCGGAGTACTTGAAGCCCTTCGTAACTAAGTGAATCATTACGTTGAACGAGTGTTATGCCACTACTTTTAAAACTACCCATATTGTGTTTTGTTATACATTATTAACATTTTTAATACTTTATTTCATATATTAACCATTGTTATACATTATTAACATTTTAATTCTTTATATTAACCATGTGGAAATGTTTTATAGATGTGAAATAGGTAAAGTAGTTTTGAACTCAGTATAATTTGACCTTAAGGTGGGACCCATTGTTTGGTCTAGAAGTTCCTTCTCTGTGCGAAAACACATTTCTGTTCGTGAGAGAGAGCGCACACTCATATAACTATGTTACATTAGGAGCTGTTGAGTTCAACTTGTTTGTGAGATTTTGTTATGGGAGAAAGTACTGAGAAGTGCCTTGAAAGTATATTTTGACTAGAGACGAATACAGCTGTATCTGTGTGCTGAGAACTCTGTTTTTCAACCTGTATTTTTCCATTATATAACACATTTACTTATTCATGAGGGGCGGTGTTGGAGACACTGTTCTTGCGATTTGATTGTAATAAAGTGTGGGCTCTTCGAAAGAGGAGTAGCATTATTGATCTGAAACTGTTGGAGTTTGATTCAATGATGTAACGGAGATCTCCGGAATAAATCATCCTGCGCAGGAACTCTGTTCATTTCTTATCCCATAATTTGATTTATTGGACACGCAAAAGTATGGATTTTTAATATACCTTCTTCAGTTTCGATGAAAGATGCTAAAAGATGCTGTGTAGATAATGTGCTATTATGCTACAAACTACATGTGCACATTTTGTACACTTTTAAGACATGAAACTTTCAGGACACAAGGGCCGTGTCGGTGAGTGCTCCAATTGATTGCACGATGATTGCAGAGAGCGGGTCACCATGACTGTTTGCAGCAAACAAGGCGGAGCTTCTGCGTGTACTTTTCCACTGATTTGACACAAGTGCCTGACAACACAGTTCTCATGCGAAATGCACCGTTTTAGTCACTGGCGTGCACAGGTGGTGCTCATATGGAGGTAAATATGGTGCAAAACTAACTTGTAAAAAAAGTCTAAATTTGTATGTGTAAAAGTCGTGATTTGTACCTGTAAAAAAAATGTGTACCTGTAAAAAAAAAAAAAATTTGTATCTGTTTTTTTTTTTTTTTTTTTTTTTTTACAGGAGAGCTCAGTATTGTTCATTCGATTTGACATCATCATTGCTCTCCTTTTTTTTTTTTTTTTTTTTTTAAATCCAACAAATCAATTAAAAAAATTTAATAAATGTTTTTTTTATTTTATTTTTTTTTTTTTTAAATACATATACATATATATATACATATATATATATATATATATATATATATATATATATATATATATATATATATATATATATATATATATATATATATACCCTTTTTTTGTATGTGGGTGAGTATGTGTGTGTGTGTGTGTGTGTGTGTGTGTGTGTGTGTGTGTGTGTGTGTGTGTGTGCGTGCGTGCGAGCGTGTGTGTATTCATCAGTTCACCTAAAGCCCATTAAAAAAAAAATCCCACACTAATAATATAATATAATAATAAATTGCCAGATGCAGAAACATCAATGTAAGTTATCACGATGTAGTGGCTCTCGCTAACAGACAGAATTAAGTAACCGGAATTAGGTTAAAAAATTAACATGCGCGAGATGCTGTGATTATCGCGAGACCTACAGCGAGACCAGGACACCCCAACATGGCAGCGCCCTGCTGCTAAAATAGAACTAGCTCTATTATGCTAAACTAATTCGAGTTTAACCATCATATATCTTGGCTTTTCTCTTTTCTCTTTCATCCGACAGATTTGGAATACCATCCAACGTGGAGGACCTCGAACGCTTCATTGACGGTTATTTTTACAACTGCGCGATGGAGGACTCTTCCGTCGAGAAACCGTCTAAGAAACCCTCTAAAAAGAGAAAGAATGACTCAGCGACGGACACGGACGACCTAACTACTACGGAGGTCTCGGTCAGTATGCTGGAGTCCATAAATAAAAAGTTAGAGGTCCTCTCCCTAATCTGCGAGGAGGTGAAGGGATTTAAGGTAAGTATGGAATTCCTCAGCCAACAAATAAATGATCTCCAACGCAACAATGCCGAGATACACGCTACACTCGTGACTGTTTCAGCCGAGTTAGAAACCATTAAAAAGGAAAATAAAATGCTAAAATAAACTATTCTGGATGTTCAATCCCGCAGCATGCAGGATAATTTAATATTCTTAGGTATATCCGAGGACACCTCTGACAATCCAGAGGTTGAGATAAAAAAAATTATGACGACATCGTTAAAAATTCCTCAGGAGACGGTAAATAACATCTCCTTTCACCGGGTACATCGGCTTGGAGCTCGTAGGGGCAACAGACCCCGTCCTATTATCGCCAAATTTGAGCATTTTAAACAAAAAGTATTTGTTAAAAGTAAAGGACGGGAGCTTAAAGGGACCTCATTTGGAATGAATGACCAATTCCCTAGAGAGATTAATGAGCGGCGAAAGGTACTGTTTCCTATAATGAAACAAAATAGGCAGGAGGGTAAACGGACTATGATGGTCGTTGATAAACTATACATCGATGGCCAACTATTCCGGAACCCCAACTCCACTCCCTGGCTGTTCTAATTAGCATCGATGGAACTAAACTTTGTTTGATTATTAGATGTATACATATACATATACATATAATGTATATGTGGTTATAAAACCTAAAATATGAATACTCATTATGTTTACGCTATATTATAAATATAATAATAATACATAACTATATCTAAAAGTAGATTTAAACAAAAAAAAAAAAATCTCGCTTGGGTTACCAGTTACTGGTGTATTATAATGTTGTTTAACTCCCCACTAACGTCCTTCACTTTCACATCCCTACCCGTTTTTTCACTGTTATATTTACTTACACATTTCCTTATATTTTACACAAATTATATAAATCACCTAACTACTTTGATTCTATCCTATAACATGCCAGTATTGACAAATGGCCTATGCAGATATTTACACAGGACTGAGCCTATATTGTTTGTATGCATAAATTAGTTCTGGTTTCCTGGAATGTTTGTGGCGCTCGCTCACAGGCAAAAAGAATAAAAACTTTAGACCATCTCTTAAAATTAAAAGCAGATATTTGCCTCCTGCAAGAAACCCACCTACAAAAATCTGAAGAAAAATTACTTATTGATAAGAATTTTAGCCAAGCATACTCTGCCCCTTATAACAGCAGACAAAGAGGAGTCTGTATACTCATACATAAGAATTTACTCTTTACTCTAAATAATACAATAACAGACCCAGAGGGCCGATACATTATTATTCAGGTAACTATATTTAATAAGATATATACACTTGGCAATTTATATGCCCCTAATAATGATGATCCGGCCTTTTTCCATGAATTTTTCTCTCAGCTGTTTCATTTAGCAGCGAACTCTACTATTATTATTGGAGGAGACTTTAACACAGTCTTAAATCCATTAATAGACCGTTCTAATAACACAACATGTATAAGGCGATTACAATCTACTAAAGTAATAGGGGAATATATGGATGATTTTGGCCTCGTCGACAGCTGGAGACTTAAAAACCCAAATAAGAAGGAATTTACCTTCTTTTCCGCTGTACACCGGTCTTTTTCAAGAATTGATTATTTTCTTACAAATAACTCTATTGCTGATAAAACTGTTACAAAAATACATCCTATTATTATTAGCGACCACGCACCAGTCTCACTTTCCCTACAAGTTGATTATACCTTTAAACCACCACCAACATGGCGTTTTAACATCTCTCTGCTAAACGATGCAGAGTTTGATAAAATTATAAGGAAAGAATGGGCAGACTTTTTGGAAATAAATGACTCTCCAGGCCTATCGCCATCTCTTCTCTGGGAAGCTGGGAAAGCAGTAATTAGAGGTAAAATTATATCATATTCATCTTATAAAAAGAAACAGGATCAAAAATTTGAAAATGACTTGGAAGATAAAATTAAACAACTGACGGATGAGTACGCAATAAACCCAAATGACCAAATATGGACTGACTTACAAAATACAAAAATACAGTTAGACGATATGCTAACTAAAAAGACAGAGTTTATAATACAACAATTGAGATACAACAACTTTGAATATAATAACAAATCAGGTAAATTTCTTGCAAACCAACTTCAACGCAATCGGGAAAAATCTCTTATAATGGCTATTAAAGGGACAACTGGTGAATGTACACAATCACCAGAAGAAATTAATCAAATTTTTTATAACTATTATCGCAACCTATACTCAGAAACTAACAAACCTAACCCTGAGCATATTGAGGCATTCCTCAGTAGCTTAAATATGCCTCAGTTAACTACTGAATATAAAGATATGTTAGAAGCGCCACTTACTATAAACGAGTTGTACAGTGCTCTAGATAGTATGCCTAATGGCAAGGCACCTGGCCCAGATGGTTATCCGGCTATATTTTTTAAGCACTACTGGTTAATGCTTGCTCCGCTATTCTTAAGAGTAGTAACAGAAATTAAAACTAATGGTTACATACGTCCACACATGAATACAGCAGCAATTAAACTTTTATTAAAGCCAGAAAAAGACCCCAGCCTTCCATCAAGTTACCGTCCGATTTCACTAATTAACACTGATATCAAAATTATTACTAAGGCTTTCACATCTAGATTAGAAACAGTAATCTCGACAATTATTCATAGCGACCAAACAGGCTTTATTAAAGATCGTCACTCTACTAATAATATTAGGAGGCTCTTTAACCTTATTAGCATGTCACAGCGGCATGATAAGAAGGCAGTTATTATATCGTTGGATGCAGAAAAAGCTTTTGACAAAGTTAACTGGTCCTTCCTCTTTGCTGTTTTAAATAAATTTGGCTTTGGGAAATCATTTATCCACTGGGTGTCAGTATTATATGATTCTCCCAAAGCTACAGTTACTACTAACGGGATTATATCTAAGAGCTTTATTTTACAGAGAGGCACAAGACAGGGATGCCCACTATCCCCTTTATTATTTGCAATATTTATCGAGCCACTTGCAATAGCCATACGCCAGGAAAGAAGGATTCAAGGAATTCACTCTGGGGTAACAGAACATAAAATTAATCTATATGCCGATGATATTTTACTTTATCTAGAAAACCCGGCGATTTCGTTAGGGGAAGTATTTAACTTAATAACTAAATTCTCACAGTTGTCAGATTATTCTATTAACTGGACAAAATCAACACTTCTACCTATTACAGAAAATTCTTGGAACCCTGCAAGCCAGGACCCACATTATTCATTTCTTCTAGGTAATTTAAAATACTTAGGCATAAAAATCTCACCTAAATTAACTGATTTAATTCATTTAAATTTTTCTCCACTTCTGGATAACATTCATAGTGACTTGGAACGCTGGAATAATCTTCCTATTTCTTTAATAGGACGAATAGCCACCGTTAAAATGAAAGTTTTACCTAAAATAAACTATTTTTTCTCAATGATTCCATTTAAACCTACGGCTAAATGGTTCCAGTTGTTGGACTCAGCCGTTACAAAATTTTACTGGAAAAAAAAAAGCAAAGATTAGTCTATCTACTCTTCAGAAAAGTAAATCCAAAGGTGGTCTAGAGGCACCAAATTTTATGTACTACTATATAGCTAACCAGCTACAATATATCGTTCTATGGGCACAACCCAACAGAGATACTAACTGTTGGCTGGAACTAGAACAGAAGGATTGTAATAACCTCAGACTTCTAGATTTACTCTTTATTACAACATCGATTAAGCGACATAATTGTTTTAAAAACCCAATGATCTCCGCCACCCTGACTGCTTGGTGGAAGGCATTAGAAATTACAAAAGCCCAAGTGGAGCCCTGTAGGCTTTCTCCCCTATGGCATAACCCTGACTTTCGAATTAACAACCAAACGTTTTATTTAGGTGTGTGGGAGCAGAAAGGAATCACACATCTTCACCATCTCTTCTCAGATAATATGTTTATATCATATACATCTTTGCTCCAAAAATACAAAATAACAAACGGAAATTTTTTACATTATCTGCAAGTTAAAAATATGATAAAGAAACAAATTCCAACACTTCAGGGTACGCTCCAACCGCCTGGCTTAGCTAAAGATATTACCAAGCTTTCTCCGACAACAACAAAAAAACTTTCAAAAATATATAAGTTACTTTCATATACGGATAAAATGTCTTTACCCATCTTAAAATGGGAGACAGACTTGTCTATAGCTCCGGAATCTGACTTTTGGATTCAAGTTTGTGAAAATGCATTTAAAATGACAAAACACACAAATTTACAACTTATCCAATACAAAATAATCCATAGAACATACATTACTCAATATATGATGAAGAAAATGGGCCTCTCCGACTCCGACATTTGTCTCCAGTGTTTACAAAACACTACAGACACTTATTTTCATGCTTTATGGTTATGCACCCCGGTTATGTATTTCTGGACTAAAGTCTTAGAAAAACTTTCCGCTATCTTGGACTATAGGATACCTTTATCTCCAAACTTGTGTTTGCTAGGTGACCTAACAACAACTGACCTACCACATAAACAATTTCAATCTAAAGCTGTAGCCCTTACTATCGCTAAAAAAACAATTCTTGTTAACTGGAAAAATAAACAAACTCTGAATATCGACCAATGGTCTAACCTCCTCATAAATCACATTTTAATGGAAAAAATATCGGCCTCAAATAAAAAACAAATATCAAAATTCATATAAATATGGTCTACGTATATAGAATATTTTAACCTAATTCTGGTTATTTAATTCTGCCTGTTAGCGAGAGCCACCAAATCGTGATAACTTACATTGATGTCTCTGCATTTGGCAGTTTGTTACTAATGGTTGTGTTTTTATAGTCAGGAACCCAGTTGCTGTCAACAGGATCGAGCAGATTCACCTCCAATGGGCACTAAAGGCTAATATTCGGATTCACTGCATGCCAGGGGACTAACTCTACAGGTGCTGTCCCCCCTGGCTGGGCGTGGGCGGGTCTACCCCTCTGTTGGCTGCTGGGTGGCGGCTGCGTCTTGGTCGTTCCCTGGGTCTCGTGGTGGGTGCTGTGTTGCGGGGCTCTCCTTGGTGTCCGGGGCGGCGCCGCCCCGACGCGGTCCGTCGCTCTGGGTCCGGCGACGCGGGTCGGGGCCTGTGGGCCGCCGGGGTGCCCCGTGGTTCCCTCTCCCCTCCCCCTTCCTCCCCCTTGCTTCCTCTCCCTCTTCACCTCTCCCCGCCCGTCCTCCGCCTCCCTGTCCCTTCTCCCTCGTCGCCCTTCCTCCTCCTCTCCCCCTCTCTCTGCGGCCCTGCCGCTGCCTCCTGCCCTTCCTGTCGTCTCCTTCCCCCGTCCCCTCCCCCTCCCCTGTCCGCCCTCCTCCCCCTCCCCTAGGCCGGGGGTTCCATCCGTGGCCCGGGTCTCGGCGCTCCGGGGGCCGGGGGAGTGGGCGGGATTGGTGTTGTGCCCGCCCCGCTCCGGTGGGCCTCCGGGCACTTCGGGCGGGCCCCGGTATCCGGGGGGCGAGCCCCGCCGGGGTCCCGGTGGGGTGGGTGGGGGTTTTGGTGGGCGGGTGCGCCTCCCCTCCCCCGCCCGGTTGGGGGGGGCCCAGCTGGTCGCTCCTCTTAACTCACTGCACTAGTTTTGCACAATACATTTTAGGGCACATAGCACACTTTGGGGGGGAGTGGGGTGGGGTGGAGACACCGTGGGGGTGGGGGCGGGGGCGGGGGCGGCTTGGTTGGTGGGGGGGTGGTGGTGGGGGTGCCGGGGTGGGGGGGGCGTCTGGGGATTTGGGGACCTGGGGGCGGTTGGGGCTGGGTCGGGGCTGGGTGGGGGGGCGGGGGGGTCGCGGGGGGAGCGGGGTTTGTGGGCCGGTGGGGTGCCTGGTGGGCCTGCAGTGCCCCGTCCCGCTGCGTTGGGTTGGGGGCGCGGGCCGCGTTGGGGTGGGGGGCGCTCCTGCTCCGGGGTTTGCTCTCCGGCCCGTGGGTCGTCCTTTGGCGCGGCCGCGGCCTGGGGGGCCCTGAGGTGTTGCGCTTGCTCTGTCCTGGCGGGGGTCGACGGCTCCCCTCTTTGGTGGAGATTTTCATGCATGCTAGATCCACCACACCAGCATCTATCGAGACTCAGACACAATTTGTTTCTCCCTCAGGTCATTGATTCGGTGGAGGCTGGTGTCTGTGGATCTCACTCTGCTTCGTCTGTCCTTTCTACCTTTCCTCAGTTTCTCCTTTGGGCCCTTGAGGTTTCCCTGATTTGTTGGAGTTTGGATGTCTCTGGGGTTGGTGAAGGTTAGTGGCCCGGTGGGTGGTGTCTGGTCGGTGCTGGGCTTCGCTTTTCTTTCTTTTCTTTGCTCCCCCTTCGGGTCTCCTGGCGGCCCCACGACTCTGGCTGGATTTTGAAGTGTTCGGTTTAGGTGAACGGTATGGGAATTCTTATTTATTTATTTTATTTTTTTCTCACGCACGCACACACGCACGCACACACGCACGCACACACGCACAAACACACATACAAAAAAAAAAAAAAAAAGGGAGAACAATGATGATGACATTTCAAATGATCAATACTGAGATCTCCCAGAAAAAAAAAAAAAAGGTTAAAAAATTCTATATACGTAGACCATGTTTCTATAAATTTTGATATTTGGTTTTTATTTGAGGCAGATATTTTTTCCATTAAAATGTGAATTATGATGAGGTTAGACCATTGGTCGATATTCAGAGTTTGTTTATTTTTCCAGTTAACAAGAATTGTTTTTTTAGCGATAGTAAGGGCTACAAGTGTAGATTGAAATTGTTTATGTGGTAAGTCAGTTGTTGTTCGGTCACCTAGCAAACACAAGTTTGGAGATAAAGGTATCCTACAGTCCAAAATAGCGGAAAGTTTTTCTAAGACTTTAGTCCAGAAATACATAACCGGAGTACATAACCATAAAGCATGAACATAAGTGTCTGTAGTGTTTTGTAAGCATTGGAGACAAATGTCGGAGTCTGAGAGTCCCATTTTCTTCATCATATATTGAGTAATGTATGTTCTGTGAATAATTTTATATTGGATAAGTTGTAAATTTGTGTGTTTTGTCATTTTAAATGCATTTTCACAAACTTGAATCCAAAAGTCAGGTTCCGGTGCTATGGACAAGTCTGTCTCCCATTTCGAGATGGGTAAAGACATTTTATCAGTATATGAAAGTAACTTATATATTTTTGAAAGTTTTTTTGTTGTTGTCGGAGAAAGCTTGTTAATATCTTTAGCTAAAACAGGCGGTTGGAGCGTACCCCGAAGTGTTGGAATTTTTTTCTTTATTATATTTTTAACTTGTAGATAATATAAAAAATTTCCATTTTCTATATTGTATTTTTGGAGCAAGGATGTATATGATATAAACATATTATCTGAGAAGAGATGGTGGAGATGTGTAATTCCTTTCTGCTCCCACACAGCTAAATGAAACGGTTGGTTGTTAAGTTGAAAGTCGGGGTTATGCCATAGGGGAGAAAGTCCACAGGGCTCCACTTGGGCTTTTGTCAATTCTAGTGCCTTCCACCAGGCAGTCACGGTGGCGGAAATCATTGGGTTTTTAAAACAATTATGGCGCTTAATTGATGTTGTAAAAAAGAGTAAATCTCGAAGTCTGAGGTTATTACAATCCTTCTGTTCTAGTTCCAACCAACAGTTAGTGTCTCTGTTGGGTTGTGCCCATAGAACGATATATTGTAGCTGGTTATCTATATAGTAGTACATAAAATTTGGTGCCTCTAGACCACCTTTGGATTTGCTTTTCTGAAGAGTAGATAGACTAATCTTTGCTTTTTTTTTATTCCAGTAAGATTTTGTTACGGCTGAGTCCAACAACTGGAACCATTTAGCCGTAGGTTTAAATGGAATCATTGAGAAAAAATAGTTTATTTTAGGTAAAACTTTCATTTTAATGGTGGCTATTCGTCCTATTAGAGAAATAGGAAGATTATTCCAGCGCTCCAAGTCACTATAAATGTTATCCAGAAGTGGAGAAAAGTTTAAATGAATTAAATCAGTTAATTTAGGTGAGATTTTTATGCCTAAGTATTTTAAATTACCTATAGGAAATGAGTAGTGTGGGTCCTGGCTTGCAGGGTTCCATGAATTTTCTGTAATAGGTAGAAGTGTTGATTTTGTCCAGTTAATAGAATAATCTGATAACTGTGAGAATTTATTTATTAAATTAAATACTTTCCCTTGCGAAGTAGCCGGCTTTTCTAAATAAAGTAAGATGTCATCGGCATATAGATTAATTTTATGTTCTGCTACCCCAGAGTGAATTCCTTGAATCCTTCTTTCCTGGCGTATGGCTAATGCAAGTGGCTCAATAAATATTGCAAATAATAAAGGGGATAGTGGGCATCCCTGTCTTGTGCCTCTCTGTAAAGTAAAGCTCTGAGATATAATCCCATTAGTAGTAACTGTAGCTTTTGGAGAATCATATAATACTGATACCCAGTGGATAAATGATTTCCCAAAGCCAAATTTATTTAAAACAGCAAAGAGGAAGGACCAGTTAACTTTGTCGAAAGCTTTTTCTGCATCCAATGATATAATAACTGCCTTTTTATCATGCCGCTGTGACATGCTAATAAGGTTAAAGAGTCTCCTAATATTATTAGTAGAGTGCCGATCTTTAATAAAGCCTGTTTGGTCGCTTTGAATAATTGTCGAGATTACTGTTTCTAGTCTAGATGTGAAAGCCTTAGTGATAATTTTAATATCAGTATTAATTAATGAAATCGGACGGTAACTTGATGGAAGGGTGGGGTCTTTTTCTGGCTTTAATAAAAGTTTAATTGCTGCTGTATTCATGTGTGGGCGTATGTAACCCTTAGTTTTAATTTCTGTTACTACTCTTAAGAATAGTGGAGCAAGCATTAACCAGAAGTGCTTAAAAAATATAGCCGGATAACCATCCGGGCCAGGTGCTTTGCCATTAGGCATACTATCTAGAGCACTGTACAACTCGTTTATAGTAAGTGGCGCATCTAACATGTCTTTATATTCAGTAGTTAACTCAGGTATGTTTATGCTACTGAGGAATGCCTCAATATGCTCAGGGTTAGGCTTGTTAGTTTCTAAGTATAGGTTACGATAATAGTTATAAAAAATGTGATTAATTTCTTCTGGTGATTGTGTGCATTCACCAGTTGTCCCTTTAATCGCCGTTATAAGAGACTTTTCCCGATTGCGTTGAAGTTGGTTTGCAAGAAATTTACCTGATTTGTTATTATATTCAAAGTTGTTATATCTCAATTGTTGTATTATAAATTCTGTCTTTTTAGTTAGCATATCGTCTAACTGTATTTTTGTATTTTGTAAGTCAGTCCATATTTGGTTATTTGGGTTTATTGCGTACTCATCCGTCAGTTGTTTAATTTTATCTTCCAAGTCTTTTTCTGATTTTTGATCCTGTTTCTTTTTATAAGATGAATACGATATAATTTTACCTCTAATTACTGCTTTCCCAGTTTCCCAGAGAAGAGATGGCGATAGGTCTGGAGAGTCATTTATTTCCAAAAATATATTATATATAATATATAATATATTATTATATAAAATATATAATTGGAAAACTCACGTCACTGGAAAGCAGCAGAAAAAACACTTGTGACTCCTAGTGGCGACTTCTTTGACTACAAGTTGTCATTTTGAAAGAGGCTATTAATTTGTCCTCTTTTGCGTGTTCCAAAATTTTGGAGACAGACTTCTTGTAAGAAAAAACACCTTGCAAAGATGATTTATTAAAACAGAGATCTCCGGACATCGGGACAACCCTGAACATCACGCAGGAGGTGGAATTTTCAGAGTGCCCATTGTGCCCCCTCCCTTGCGGAAGAGGGCTTCTTATAGTATCGAGCTTGGAAAGTGAAACGCCTTTTAAAACACGTTATACAACAGATTTGCAGCTGTGCCGATCTCCAGACAAAATACATTCCCCGGGTACTTTTTCTCAAAACAATATCTCACAAACAAGATGAATCAGATTTAGAGTGGCCGTGAGCGATGGGGCAAACAGAGTGTGTGTGTGTTCGAGGCAGATTCTGTTCTCACGAACAGAATGTGTTTTCGCACACTGAGAAGGAATTTTAGACTAAACAAAGTGCATGGCTTAGGTTAAGGTCAAATTATACTGAGTTCAACACTATTTCACCTACTTTACACATCTATAAAACATTTCAACATGGTTAATATATGAAATAAAGACTTAAAATGTTAATAATGTCTAACAGTCCCCCTTTTGGGCTCTTAATAGCCCAATAACTAGACATTTAAACATTTTTACACAAAGATTCCAGCGGGATCTTCATCATCGCAATGGCAGGCGCAACAGTAGAATAAGAGAAAAATAAAAACGTTATTTTTTAGCAGGAGAGGAGGTCAGTCATATGTCAAAACAATGTGATTCATCAAAAGATTTTTTTCAGTAAAATAAGCATATCATATATGAAGACGATGTGTTGTGATTATGTTTAAAAATTGTGGTGGGGGATCTCAGAAAATAGAAAATTGGCATGACAGTCAGTATGAGAAAGAGTGTCATTATGTACGCAATTGAAGACTTGTTGTCGTCTTGGGCGATGGAAGTTTTTTTGTTGAATGTGAAGGCCGTTTGTCAGTTCCATTTTCGTTCTTGCGTTTGTTTGTTTTTTTGTTTTTTAAACAGAGTCCTTCAGCTCTGCGATTGGCTGGCAACCTGTTCAGGTTGCACCCCGCCTCCTGCCCAAAGCCAGTTGGCATAGGCTCCAGTACCCTCACAATCCTTGTGAGGACAAGCGGTCAAGGAAATGGATGGATGGATGGGTCCTTCAGCTCTTTTAGAACCCACATCAACTGCCAGAGATGCAGGGATTGATCACCGGGATTTGTTTTCCCAAGGTGTGACTCATTCTTTGTGGAACGCCCGGAAAAGGGACACGTTCGTCCTATCTCCATTGAGGGATGTCCTCATCTCGTCAGGTGGACACTGGAATCAGTTGAATGGTGTTCCATTTGGCTCGTCAGGTGGATACTGGAAGCAGCTGACTGGTTTCTCAGTTGGTTCGTCAGGTGGCTCGCTCCTGTTGGTGGGGGTTGAGTAGAAGGCGGACCCGGCAGGTCTGATAGGCAAGATGTGGAACCAGGTGCCCTCCGTGAACTTTACCAGATTGACCTTTCCATCACCTCATCTGGGTGCAGAACATTTTCATTTAGTCACTAATGAACATACATTTTCACATCCCTTCTTTTTGAAAGAGCATCTGGTAGTTTTTATTAGTTTGGAGTTAGTAAATGTTAGTGAAGTTCTGTAGGCCTGTCCTGTGGAAAAATTCTGTTTGTTGTGACATTCAATTAAAATCCAGCCTTTGGCTGACTTTAATGACCTAAGCACATTCATTAATGCAACAATGAAAATCTTATAGCCAATTCAAATCTAACGAGGCCAATTTTGTTTACAGAATGTAATGATTATTGGAATGTTTTACCATAATATTTACTGTTATAGATATGGCATGAATATGCTTCCAGCCATTAAATAAATGCAACTTTCGCCAACAAATATAATCAAAAAATAACATCTGACCCCAGGGCCCCAGGGAGAGATAGAAATGGAACATATTCACCTTATTTTCACCGTCTCTGCCAAAACTTACTCTCCTCCATGGTCAAAAGTCCAATCACCAATTGTCCTCTTGTAAATTTCATTCATTCTCACGGACTATCTATAATTATCACATTAAGACTAACTTTTAATTTTATATTTATTTAATTCAACATGGACTGTTTGTGTCCTTTGCGACGATATACCGACCAATAATTCCCCCATCTGAAAAAGATCGATTTAGAGAATTTTCAGACTGATAGTAGAACTACAGCAGTAAATCAATTTTTGCTTTAAAAAGAGGGGAACATTTTAAATTTAACCAGTAAATTCGACAATGCGTCCCAAGCAATTTATTTAAATTTCCGTCCGTCCGTCCGTCTTCTTCCGCTTATCCGGGGTCGGGTCGCGGGGGCAGCAGCTTTAGCAGGGAAGCCCAGACTTCCCTCTCCCCAGCCACTTCAGCCAGCTCATCCGACGGGACCCCAAGGCGTTCCCAGGACAGCCGAGAGACATAGTCTCTCCAGCGTGTCCTGGGTCGTCCCCGGGGCCTCCTGCCGGTAGGACATGCCCGGAACACCTCCCCAGGGAGGCGTCCAGGAGGCATCCGAACCAGATGCCCGAGCCACCTCAACTGGTTCCTCTCAACGTGGAGGAGCAGCGACTCGACGCTGAGTCCCTCTCGGATGACCGAGCTTCTCACCCTATCTCTAAGGGAGAGCCCGGCTACCCTGCGGAGGAAGCTCATTTCGGCCGCTTGTATCCGGGATCTTGTTCTTTCGGTCACGACCCACAGCTCGTGACCATAGGTGAGGGTAGGAACGTAGATCGACCGGTAAATCGAGAGCTTTGCCTTTCGGCTCAGCTCCTTCTTCACCACAACGGACCGATACAGCGTCCGCATCACTGCAGACGCTGCACCGATCCGCCTGTCGATCTCCCGCTCTAACCTACCCTCACTCGTGAACAAGACCCCAAGATACTTGAACTCCTCCACTTGGGGCAGGACCTCCTCCCCGACCCGGAGAGGGCACTCCACCCTTTTCCGACTGAGGACCATGGTCTCGGATTTGGAGGTGCTGATCCTCATCCCAACCGCTTCACACTCGGCTGCGAACCGCTCCAGTGAGAGCTGGAGGTCACGGCTTCAAGAAGCCAACAGCACCACATCATCTGCAAAAAGCAGAGATGCAATGCTGAGGCCACCAAACCGGACCCCCTCAACGCCTCGGCTACGCCTAGAAATTCTGTCCATAAAAGTTATGAACAGAATCGGTGACAAAGGGCAACCTTGGCGGAGTCCAACCCTCACCGGAAACAAATTCGACTTACTGCCGGCAATGCGGACCAGACTCTGACATCGGTCGTACAGGGACCGAATGGCCCGTATCGGGGCTCGGTAACCCATACTCCCGAAGCACCCCCCACAGAACTCCCCGAGGTACACGGTCAAACGCCTTCTCCAAGTCCACAAAGCACATGTGGACTGGTTGGGCGAATTCCCACGCACCCTCGAGGATCCTGCTGAGGGTGTAGAGCTGGTCCACTGTCCACGGCCGGGACGAAAACCACACTGCTCCTCCTGGATCCGAGATTCGACCTCCCGACGGACCCTCCTCTCCAGCACCCCTGAATAGACCTTACCTGGGAGGCTGAGGAGTGTGATCCCTCTAAAGTTGGAACACACCCTCCGGTCCCCCTTCTTAAAAAGGGGAACCACCACCCCGGTCTGCCAATCCAGAGGCACCGTCCCCGATGTCCACGCGATGCTGCAGAGACGTGTCAACCACGACAGCCCCACAACATCCAGAGCCTTCAGGAACTCTGGGCGGATCTCATCCACCCCCGAGGCCCTGCCACCGAGAAGCTTTCCAACCACCTCGGCGACTTCGACCCCAGAGATAGGGGAGCCCACTTCAGAGTCCCCAGACCCTGCTTCCTCAAAGGAAGGCGTGTTGGTGGAATTGAGGAGGTCTTCGAAGTACTCTCCCCACCGGTTCACGACGTCGAGGTCAACAGCACTCCGTCTCCACTATACACAGTGTTAACGGTGCACTGCTTTCCTCTCCTGAGACGCCGGATGGTGGACCAGAATTTCCTCGAAGCCGTCCGGAAGTCGTTTTCCAAGGCCTCACCGAACTCCTCCCATGCCCGAGTTTTTGCCTCAGCGACCGCCAAAGCCGCATTCCGCTTGGCCAGCCGGTACCCGTCAGCAGCCTCCGGAGTCCCACAGGCCAAAAAGGCCCGATAGGACTCCTTCTTCAGCTTGACGGCATCCCTTACCGCTGGTGTCCACCAGCGGGTTCGAGGATTGCCGCCACGACAGGCACCAACCACCTTACGGCCACAGCTCCGATCGGCCGCCTCAACAATTGAAGCGCGGAACATGGTCCACTCGGACTCAATGTCCCCCGCCTCCCCCGGGACAATGGAGAAGCTCTGCCGGAGATGGGCGTTGAAACTCTTTCTGACAGGGGATTCTGCCAGACGTTCCCAGCAGACCCTCACAGTACGTTTGGGCTGCCTGGTCGGACCGGCATCTTACCCCGCCATCGGAGCCAACACACCACCAGGTGGTGATCAGTTGACAGCTCCGCCCCTCTCTTAACCCGAGTGTCCAACACATACGGCCGCAAGTCCGATGACACGACTACAAAGTCGATCATCGAACTACGGCCTAGGGTGTCCTGGTGCCAGGTGCACATATGGACACTCTTGTGCTTGAACATGGTGTTCGTTATGGACAGTCCGTGGCGAGCACAGAAGTCCAATAACAAAACACCATTCGGGTTTCGATCGGGGGGGCCATTCCTCCCAATCACGCCCCTCCAGGTCTCACTGTCATTACCCACGTGAGCGTTGAAGTCCCCCAGTAGAACGAGGGAGTGTCCAGGGGGTGCGCTCTCCAGCACACCCTCCAAGGACTCCAGAAAGGGTGGGTACTCTGAGCTGCTGTTCGGTGCATAAGCACAAACAACAGTCATGACCCGTCCCCCCACCCGAAGGCGGAGGGAGGCTACCCTCTCATTCACCGGGGTAAACCCCAACGTACAGGCGGCTAGCTGGGGGGCAATGAGTATGCCCACACCTGCTCTGCGCCTCTCACCGTGGGCAACTCCAGAGTGGAAGAGGGTCCAGCCCCTCTCGAGAGGATTGGTACCAGAACCCAAGCCGTGTGTGGAGGTGAGTCCGACTATATCTAGTCGGAACTTCTCAGCCTCGCACACCAGTTCGAGCTCCTTCCCTGTCAGAGAGGTGACATTCCATGTCCCCAGAGCTAGCTTCAGTAGCCGGGGGTCAGACCGCCAAGGCCCCCGCCTTTGGCTGCCACCCAACTCACTGCGCACCCGACCCCTTTGGCCCCTTCCACCGGTGGTGAGCCCATGGGAAGGGGGACCCACGTTGCCTTTTCGGGCTGTGCCCGGCCGGTCCCCATGGGTATAGGCCCGGCCACCAGACGCTCGCCTTCGAGCCCCACCTCCAGGCCTAGCTCCAGAGGGGGGCCCTATTTAAATTTCAAAACAGAATTTGGGAAAATATTAGAAGACCAAATTTAACAGGCGTCAAATAACGGAAAATATAATTAAGATTGAAATAAATTTTATCCTATCCTTATTCATATAAGTACATTTTCAATTTCCGCAACCACGCGAAATTTACCAGTATTATCTTTTATACTATAAAACAGAAATATCATAAAGTTGCCCTTAGTTTTAACATGTCATTCTTAAACTTGCTAGTCCCCTTTTGTTGATGTTTGTCCAAAAAGCTGACTGTTTTAAAATAGACAGAGATAAACAAATCAGTTCAAATCAGAATAAGCATCAAAAGTTTTTAAAATATAGTGTTGCCAATCAGTTCGTTGTATTTACGTAATGTTTTACTGTAAATGTTATCACCTTATGTCTGTCAAAAAAAATAGAGTGCAGTGTAAACAGTCAGATATCACATCATATGGTCTGGTATCACTAACTCAAGGAAACATTGTTGGTGAGGGCGGAGTCATCAGCATAGTGGAGTAGTTTTTTCAGAGGATGTTTTCCTATAGGATTCACAGGACAGTTCGGGACGCAGGAATGCATGTAAGGAAGTTCGTGCAGAGCACTGTGTGCATTGGAGCAGTTTTTCATTTATCACATTTGTATATCACGGCACAGTCATTGTCGAAACTTTCCACCAGGTGGCGCCAGGAACCTCTGCTGTTCATCAGGTGGTGGCAGGCCCAGCAGGTGGCGGCAGGTAGTGCTGATCAGGGGATTTTTGTGATGATGGCCGCATCACGCCCCCTCTGCTGGTGGTAGCAGCTGCGGTTTCTTTGTTGTCCGCAGGTTTTGTCTTGTGTGTCCTGCTTGCGTCGGTCCAGTTGACCTTATTTTGAAATAATGACCCCGACCAATGAACCTTACTCGACTGAAACATTCAAATCTGCCCCAACAGTATTAGGTAATAACATGTCAGTAAATAGTCGGAAGAACAAAATCCTCCTTTATTTCAAAAAATTCAAAAAAAAAAGTTCTTAAGAAATAATAAAAAATGTAAAAATAAAAATAATTAATTAATTAAAAATAAAAAGTAATTAAAACAATAAAAGTTTACAATTAAATAATTGCTAATTATAATTCAGTATTGTTATGTTTTACAATATTTAATTTAATATGTTTTGCATACCTTCATAAATAATACTTAAGATGAGAAAGGATAGCTTTGCTCTAAAAATTTACAAATATAATACAGAGTCAATTAACAAGTGTGTAGTTTTCAATTAATATTTCTCAAGAAATGAAGGCCGCAGCCCGCCTAGTCAGCTTTTGGTCAAGCGTTTGGTCAAGGCAGAAATTATTTTTTAATTATATAGCACCTCAAATTATGTCAAAAATGTGATTCTCCCAGATGGCTCCCCCATGGAATGGTCTGTCCAGTCTTCCAGGACTCACATGCAAAATGGCCGATTCCGAATTCTGAAATGGGACTTCAGGCAGAAATTTACAGGTTAAATATATACAGGAATAATTAAAAATTATTTTTCTACTTACAAGCATGGGAAAGGCCCCTTTTTAAATTGTAATTATCAAAGGGAGGCAAAGCCTTAAGGCTGCTGGCAATTTAATTTGGAAAAAGGGTGACATCTGGCGGTCAGCTAGAGTCATAGCAAATACAATTTTCAAACTGACTTGCGTCATTAATTTTTAAAAGGGTGACACCTGGCAGTCAGCTAGAGTCACAGCAATACATTCAGTTTTACAGTTATGTATGTTTAATAAGCGTGGGATATGCATCAAAATTTTACAATATTTCAACACTGTACGTCTCCATGTTATGTGCGTGTTAAATATTCGTTCGTTTTGTATTAAATATAATTCATTTATGACGCATCATGCGCTGTAAAGCCAGATTAAGTATTCAACATTAGTCGTTAGGAGATTTAAATGAAGAGCTTAGCCCAGACACGGGCAAACCCCGGCCCGCGGGCCAAATACGGCCCGTTATGCTTTTCAATCCGGCCCGCCGAACATATCCAATAAGGCTTGAAAAAAATTCAAAATCATTACTTTAATTTTGTCCCTGCAATGCCGCGTTTCACCAATAGGTGGCGCCAGCCGCGGCGCCAGGATTTTTATTGTGGGTGGGCCTGAGGAAAAATGAGAGAAGAACGGGAGGCTACTGCACAGCGGTTGGCGGCTAATTTACAGGCTCAGCAGAATTTTTTTCACCGACAAACTTCAATTCAGGAGTCAAGTACCAAGGCAGATTTTTTGCTGGCGTTCAAATTGGCGAAGGCTAGCAAGCCTTTCTCCGAAGGCGAGTTTTTGAAAGAATGCATGGTAGAGACAGCAAGTCTCTTGTGTCCGGAGACCAAAGGCAAGTTTGAAAAAATCAGTTTATCACGCAGGACAGTGACTCGCCGTGTGGAACTGATTGATGAAGATATAGTGAGCACGTTAAATAAAAAGGCGGGGACCTTTACGTTATATTCACTGGCACTTGATGAAAGTAACGACATAAAAGACACTGCTCAGCTCCTAATTTTCATTCGAGGGATAAACGACAGTTTTGAGATAACTGAGGAGCTTTTGAGCATGGAGTAGCTGAAGGGGAAAACGCGAGGAGAGGACTTATATGCACATGTGTCCGCTGTCATTGAGAGGATGAAGCTTCCTTGGAGTAAACTTTCCAATGTCACCACGGATGGATCGCCAAATTTAACAGGAAAAAACGTTGGACTGCTGTAAAGGATCCAGGATAAACAAATTGCCTCATCACTTCAGCTGGTGTCCTGTCCCCTGTCACAAGAGCCTGAAACAGCACCGCCGGAGCTGCAGTTGGAACTGATCGATCTTCAGTCCGACTCTGCTTCAAAGGAGAAGTTCAAGTCTCTTAAACTGAATGACTTTTATGCCTCACTGGACGAAGCCGCGTTTCCAAACCTCCGGAGGACGGCACAGAAGATGCTGGTGCTGTTTGGCTCGACCTACGTGTGTGAGCAGACGTTCAGCATCATGAACATCAATAAAGGCCGTCACAGATCCAAGTTAACTGACCAACACCTCAGATCTATCCTGAGAATTGCCACAACAAAACTAACTCCAGACTTTGATGTACTAGCAAAAAAGCGAGACCAACAACACTGTTCCCACTGAAATTTGTGAGTTTTTCTACTTATGTTCTGTTATGGAAAATAAGTTTGAAAGTGCGTCTTTTAATTGAGTGTGCCTTTATGCACAGCAGTGGAGCAGAAATAATTGACATTGAGTATTTCGTTGGGTAATACTGTAATGTGTTTTGAATGTTGAAAGTGTTCATCTTTTTTCAATAAATCTTGATTTCTTTAACTTTACGCCTTGAATTGAAATCTATTAAAAATAGATGCAATCACCAGGTTTGACAGATCACAGTGTATGTGCTATTATAATCTATTTACATTTCTCCTCCCACTTTGCCAAATAGTGTGTAAATGCCGCATCTCGCATATTCATTGAGGCAAACGTACTACCTGGATTAGGGCTATTTTAATAATAATCATAATAATAATAATAATACATTTCATTTAAAAACAGCACCTTTCAGAACACCCAAGGTCACTTTACAAAGCATAAAAACACAGCAAAAGTTGAGCTAAAACAATAAAAATGAAGCTATTGGAAAAGCTGTTTTAAATAAGTGGATTTTGCACATTTGAAAAACGCAGTCCTTAGTGCACACTATAAGTAAATCGGGTTGTACATTTATCTGTGTGTGTTTACTGTGCTATGAGGTCCAAATGCTCCTGGTCCGGCCCATCTGTCAAAATTTCAAACCCATTGTGGTCGTAAGTCAAAAAGTTTGCCCACCCCTGGTTTAGCCCAATCAATTTATCTTGTTCAGCGTTTATTAAACGGTTTCATTTATTTTATTACGTAAATGTCACACCGCGGTGAGGGTGTCTTGTCATTTCCTGTTTTATTTTGAAAAGTCTGACTCCTCTCGTTTCAGGTCACTTGCCCTTCCTCGTGTGGTGTCTGTGTCAACCCTGATCCCTGATTGTTTCCACCTGTTCCCCATTACCCTCATGCGTTAAATAGTCTGCGTTTTCCCTGTCTTGTGCCGAAGTGTTTTCGTTTGAGCCACTGAAGCCTGCCATAGACCACAGCCTTGATACCCAATTGCCTTGTTGCCTTTATTGCCTTGTCTCGTGAGAGAACCTTTGTTTGTAATTTTGTATAGCTTAGTTTTGTTTAGTCATAGAGTGATTTTTGTTTTTGAATGTAGTTTTGAACTTCCTCCCTTTTGGAGCGCTTTCAGTTAATGTTTGTATAGTCTTTATTTTTTCCCTCTCATTGAAGAGCTTTTGTTTTGTTAATTTAAAGCTGCTTTACCCTCCACCTCTTCCTCTGCGTCTGAGTCCAAAAACAGCCTCGTTGTGTCAGAACACTTCGGCCAGCATGGACTCAGCAGAAAGAGAGCAATTGATCGCAGCTTTGCGGGCTCAGGATGCCCGTCTACGCCGACAGGAGGAGTTTCAGACCGCCATGGCAACGCAAATGACCGAGCTTTCAGCTCAGATTCCGGGTGCTCGAAGTCTCACCAATAGCCCTCCGTCCGAGCCAGAGACTCAAGCTACCTTGCCGATCCTACCCGTGCCACATACCGGATCAGGGATCAAGTTAGCCTCTCCTGAGCGATTCTCTGGAGAGCCAGGACAATGCAAGGCCTTTTTAACAGACTGTGACATTCATTTTGAGTACTCCCCCCAGGCTTTTCCCACAGATCGTTGACGGGTGGCTTTCATGATCTCTCACCTGACTGGAAGAGCCTGGGCCACGGCAGAGTGGGCCCGCTGTTCCCCACTTTGCAGCTCCGCCCCGAAATTCCGAGCCGCTCTTCAGGGAGTCTTTGACCCAGCCTGTTCCGACCGGGAAAAGGCCCGGCAGCTAAGCAGTCTGATCCAAGGAAGGGACTCCGTGTGTGACTATGCCATACGCTTCCGCACTCTTGCGGCAGAGAGTGGCTGGAACACCACGGCGCTCTACGACGTTTTTCTCAAGGGCCTGGCAACGTCCATCCAGGAGCTTCTCATCGCAGTCGTTCTTCCACCGGATTTGGACTCCCTCATCGCCCTGGCCATACGGACGGATCATCGGCTGCAGTAGGTGACGCAGAGCCGCGCTCGCCGGACCAGGACAATGGAGGGCTTCCCGCGCTTCCCAACATCAGGGGGGTCAGCTCCTCTCAGATCCCTGTCAGTTCAGCGCCAACCAGCTCCCGCGCAACCAGAGGAAGAGCCCATGCAACTGGGCAGAGCGCGGATCTCGCTGGAGGAGAGACGGCGTCGACAGCGGGAAGGGCTGTGTTTCTACTGCGGGAACCGAGATCACCTCGTGGTCGCCTGCCCAGCCAAAAGGACCCAAGAGGTGAGTCAAGTCACGACTCCGGCGGCGGCTCCACGAAGACTCACGTCAGTGAGGATCAACCATCACACCACTCCCACAGACCTCTATGCCCTGATAGATTCTGGGGCCGACGAGAGCCTAATTGACTGGGGGCTGGTGAGACATTTAGGAGCCAAGACTGGGCCGTTAATCAAGCCCATTAAGGCTAGGGCCCTGAATGGAAGTGAACTATTCATTATTACGCACATCACAGAACCCATCCAGCTCCAAGTCGGCAAACATAAGGAGCACCTAGTTTTTCACGTTTTTCAGTCTCCTTCACGGACCCTGGTCCTAGGACACCCCTGGTTGTGTGAACACAATCCCCATGTAGACTGGGTAACTGGCGAAGTTCTGGGATGGGGAAAGAATTGTGTGAGCCATGGGATTGGTTCACCAAACCGAGAAGTAGACATCACCACGGTTGATCACATTTCTGTCAAATCCTTCACAGACGCAGAATACCCGAATTTGAGTACCGTGCCTCCATGCTACCATCACCTCCAGGAGATCTTCAGCAAGACCAAGGCCATGTCGCTCCCACCCCATCGTGCCTATGACTGTGCCATAGAACTGATTCCTGGTTCCACCATTCCCAAGGGACGCCTATATTCTGTTTCAGGACCAGAGAAGGCGGCCCTTAGGGATTACATCGAAACTTCTCTGAAGGTTGGACTGATTCGTCCTTCCTCATCACCAGCGGGAGCAGGTTTCTTTTTTGTGGGGAAGAAAGATGGTTCCTTACGGCCATGTATAGACTATAGCCCCCTTAATGACATTACGATAAAGAACCGCTACCCTCTTCCTCTCATGTCCTCCGTCTTTGAAAATCTCCAACAAGCCACGATCTTTACTAAATTGGATTTGCGCAACGCCTACCACCTCATTAGGATCCGAGAGGGGGATGAGTGGAAGACAGGGTTCAATACACCTAGTGGCCATTATGAATACCTGGTCATGCCCTTCGGACTCACTAACGCTCCTGCAGTTTTCCAGGCCATGATCAATGACGTGTTGAGAGACTTTCTGGACCAGTTTGTATATGTTTATTTAGACAACATACTCATATACTCGACAGATCTAGCCACTCATCAGATCCATGTTTCCAAGGTTCTTCAAAGACTGCTGGAGCACAAACTGTATGTTAAGGCCGAGAAATGCGTCTTTCATGCTGGAACCGTCTCTTTTTTGGGTTTCGTCATAGCTCCGGGGAGGGTTCAGATGGACCCGGCTAAAACTAGGGCTGTGACGGAGTGGCCCACTCCTGTTAGCCGCAAGAAGGTTCAGCAGTTCCTTGGGTTCGCAAACTTCTACAGACGCTTCATCAGAGGGTTCAGCGCAATAGCTGCCCCTCTGCATGCCCTCACCTCCACTCTGGTGAGGTTCAGTTGGTCACCGGCGGCTGAAGCCGCTTTTGAAGCACTCAAGAAACGATTTGTCACAGCTCCGATCCTCATAGTACCAGATCCACAGCGGCAATTCATGGTGGAAGTGGATGCATCAATGAGGGGATCGGAGCTGTCCTGTCTCAACGCGCAGAGAAGGATGGAAAGATGCACCCCTGCGCATTCTTTTCACGACAATTATCCAAGGCCGAGCGGAACTATGACGTTGGGGACAAAGAGCTTCTGGCCGTCAAGCTTGCTCTGGAAGAGTGGAGGCACTGGCTTGAGGGGGCAAAGCATCCATTCGTGGTCTGGACCGATCACAAGAACCTGGAATATATACGCAAAGCCAAGAGACTCAACTCACGCCAGGCCAGATGGGCACTGTTCTTCAATCGGTTTTCCTTCTCTCTCACTTACAGGCCGGGGTCTCAAAACGTCAAACCCGACGCCCTGTCCCGTCTCTACGATCCTGAGCCTGTAACTAAGGAACTAGAGACCATCCTTTCGCCGGACTGTGTGATTGGAGCCGTGACATGGCCAATCGAGAGGGAAGTGAAACAAGCCAACGGGGAGGCAACCCCACCAAAAGGGTGCCCGGCGAATAGACTATTTGTTCCAGAGCAGCTGCGCCCACAGGTGATCCATTGGGGTCACACCTCGCTTCTATCCTGTCATCCGGGAGTTCGACGGACAATTTACGCCATCTCCCGGCGTTTCTGGTGGCCTTCCATGGAGCCGGAGGTCCGATAGTACATCGAGGCCTGCTCGGTATTTGCTCGAAACAAGACATCCACCAGATCACGCATGGGTCTGCTACAGCCTCTTCCCATTCCTTCTAGACCATGGGCAGAAATTTCCCTGGATTTTGTCACGGGACTTCCTCTCTCCAAAGGAAAGACCACCGTTCTCACAGTAGTTGACCGATTTTCTAAGATGGTCCGATTCTTAGCCTTGTCAAAGCTTCCTCAAGGAAACGGCTGAGGTCATGATTAAACACGTTTTTCGAGTTTACGGGTTCCCTAGAGACATTGTGTCGGATCGGGGGCCCCAGTTTGTGTCACGCTTTTGGAAGGAATTTTGCCGCCTAATAGGCGCCAAAGCCAGCCTAACCTCAGGGTACCACCCTGAGGCTAACGGTCAGTCGGAACGTCTCAACCAGCAGCTGGAAACCGGTTTACGGTGCCTTGTATCTCAGAACCCGGCATCGTGGAGCAAACACCTGGTCTGGGTTGAGTTTGCCCATAACTCCCTGCCCACCTCTGCCACTGGACTCACCCCCTTCAAATGCATTTTTGGATACGACCCTCCTTTTTTTCCTAACCTAGAGTCTGAGGCCTCTGTTCCCTCAGCCCATGCCTTGGTCCGTCGTTGCCATCGCGTCTGGGCAGCCGCTCGGCAGGTTCTGGAGCGCCAGAGGGACAGAGGCAAGCGAGCAGCGGATCGGAAAAGGAGACCTGCTCCAGTATACCAGCCAGGGAACAAAGTGTGGTTGTCAGCCAAACATCTGCATTTAAAGGTGCCATGCCAAAAGTTGGCGCCTCGGTTTGTGGGCCCATACCCCATCTCCAAGGTGATCAACCCGGCCGCGGTCCGTCTTCGCCTGCCTCGGTCCTTGCGTGTTCACCCAACGTTCCACGTAAGCCAAGCCAAGTCAAGCCAGTCAAAGAGAGTTCTCTGGTTCCGGCTCCTACGCCCCCGCCGCCTCCTGTGATTGTGGATGGGGGGCCCGTCTACAAAGTCAAGCGATTGCTGGCCGTCCGCAAGCGGGGCCGGGGCAGGCAGTTCTTGGTGGACTGGGAGGGGTATGGGCCCGAGGAAAGACAGTGGATACCTTCCCGCTTCATCATGGATGACTCTCTAATTGAAGACTTTTTTAGGGATCATCCTGACCAACCTGGGCCGTCAGGAGTCGGCCCTAGGGGGAGGGGTACTGTCACACCGCGGAGAGGGTGTCTTGTCATTTCCTGTTTTATTGTGAAAAGTCTGACTCCTCTCGTTTCAGGTCACTTGCCCTTCCTCGTGTGGTGTCTGTGTCAACCCTGATCCCTGATTGTTTCCACCTGTTCCCCATTACCCTCATGTGTTAAATAGTCTGCGTTTTCCCTGTCTTGTGCCGAAGTGTTTTCGTTTGAGCCACTGAAGCCTGCCATAGACCACAGCCTTGATACCCAATTGCCTTGTTGCCTTTATTGCCTTGTCTCGTGAGAGAACCTTTGTTTGTAATTTTGTATAGCTTAGTTTTGTTTAGTCATAGAGTGATTTTTGTTTTTGAATGTAGTTTTGAACTTCCTCCCCTTTGGAGCACTTTCAGTTAATGTTTGTATAGTCTTTATTTTTTTCCTCTCATTGAAGAGCTTTTGTTTTGTTAATTAAAAGCTGCTTTACCCTCCACCTCTTCCTCTGCGTCTGAGTCCAAAAACAGCCTCGTTGTGTCAGTAAATTTGTATTATACAGCTGTTTTATTTGCAAAGCAACATTTCAGCATTAATCATCATTTAATTCACTTTTCTTAAAGTTACGTCCGGGATTTTCCTCTATATAAAAATACATATATTTATAACACTTTTAACGAGCGATCGCCGTCTACGCACATCCAAAGTTAAACTGCCGCCTTTAAAACCATCGAACAAATGACATATCTTATTAGAATAAACTAACCTTTTCCACAATAAATTCAAGTCCCGTCGTTCAATATTAAATACATTTTACTCTATTATTTGACGGTAGATTATCTAACCTGGAAGCTTTAGTTACGTCTAGCGGAAGTACTATCAGGTAAAATCATTTGGTCCTTCAGAATAAAAGCGCACCCATAATTTATATTAAACATTATTACTTTATTAAAGTTATATAAATGGTTATAACTTCACAGAAATACCTAAAGCTAGCATTCTAGCATTAGTCATCATTTTATCCACGAATCCACGATTATGTCTCGCTTTTATTGCACTCGAAGAAATTACAGATATATCTTATATTTTCGTCGAACGCCTGACGGTGCAAGTTCCTTCATCAATAAGATTTAAATATACCGTATATTATAACGGCGCTAAAACACTTTTTCCACAGCAATTGTGCACCCATTTTTTATTAGTTCTTCAATTCACGGGTCTGTTTTAGTGGGCAAAACTCCGACAGCAACTGCGCATGCGCCCGCAACTCCATGTCGTCTCATGACACGGAGGCGCACCCGGCCCAAACAGAGCCTCCACAACTTTTATCCACTACCGACTCCCGCACTCTACAGCGCATTATATTATATTATATTGTATTGTAGTTAAGTCGTATTAATATTTATAAATGCAGTGACGTCTCACTTATAACAGAATTAGTCAACAAAATATCTCATCGCGGTCCCTTTAAAAATAATCGTGACGTCAGATTTTTGTACACACAGACATACAGACATGAAATGTCACTTTTACGACATACAAAAACATATAAAAAATCCTATTTTTCTTTCAGCTGAACAGTCTTGTCTAAGAATATTAATATCCAATTATTCAAAAGACCTATCGATCGATCTCAAAACGGCGTATTAAGTCCGTTCCTGTCAATCTGACTTCCATAAGTTGAGTAAATATATCTTTTATTCAAGGATCTTGACACGATTACATAACAGCAGCCGTACTCTCTGCTGTGTAAATCCATGACTTTTCTCTCTAATTCATCCAAGAATCTAACGTTTTTAAAAAACAAAATGTTTCCCAAAACTGACTTCCTCTCAACTTAAACACATATACCTAGACTTTAAATCAATTATCTAAGTATCTATCGTCTTGTAAAAACAAAATGTTTCTCAAAACTGACTTCCTCTCAACTTAACCACATATACATAGACTTTAAATCAATTATCTAAGTATCTATCGTCTTGTAAAAACAAAATGTTTCTCAAAACTGACTTCCAAAGCAAAGCAATTGCGTACAATTCAAACCACATATGTGTATACTTCAAATACCGTAGGAAAATCCAAAATCATGGACTCCGTCCAACCAAACGACTTCAAAATTTATCACTATTTTTCTTACATAAATTCCATCTCCAATATAATTTTGCAAGACGAATATACCAGCCGAAGCGCTCTCAGACAGCCAGAATTCCTAAAACGTGGATAAAGTGTCCACTTACCGTGATTAATATGGCCGGGAATTCTAACCGTCCGTGAACGCCCCGCTCGTAAAACGTCGTTCTTTCGTCCGGGTCACCATTTTGAAAGAGGCTATTAATTTGTCCTCTTTTGCGTGTTCCAAAATTTTGGAGACAGACTTCTTGTAAGAAAAAACACCTTGCAAAGATGATTTATTAAAACAGAGATCTCCGGACATCGGGACAACCCTGAACATCACGTAGGAGGTGGAATTTTCAGAGTGCCCATTGTGCCCCCTCCCTTGCGGAAGAGGGCTTCTTATAGTATCGAGCTTGGAAAGTGAAATGCCTTTTAAAACACGTTATACAACAGATTTGCAGCTGTGCCGATCTCCAGACAAAATACATTCCCCGGGTACTTTTTCTTAAAACAATATCTCACAAACAAGATGAATCAGATTTAGAGTGGCCGTGAGCGATGGCGCAAACATAGTGTGTGTGTGTTCGAGGCAGATTCTGTTCTCACAAACAGAATGTGTTTTCGCACACTGAGAAGGAATTTTAGACTAAACAAAGTGTATGGCTTAGGTTAAGGTCAAATTATACTGAGTTCAACACTATTTCACCTACTTTACACATCTATAAAACATTTCAACATGGTTAATATATGAAATAAAGAATTAAAATGTTAATAATGTCTAACAATTTCTACAAGTACAAATCACAACTTTTACAGATACAAATTTACACTTTCGGTACAGGTACAATTTTTTTTTTTGTACAGGTGCAAATCATGACTTTTACAGGTACAAATTTGTTTTTACAGATACAAATTTTTTTTACACATACACATTTTTTTTTTACAGGTACAAATTTTTATTACAGATACAATTTTTATTTTTTTTTTTACAGGTACACATTTTTTTACAGGTACAAATCACGACTTTTACAGATACAAATTTAGACTTTTTTTACAAGTTAGTTTTGCACCATATTTACCTCCATATGCTCACACCCTTGCCTCTCTGCCCTCTCTCAAAAAGAGTGCCCTTTGGAAAGTTCGTTTTTTTTTAAATAAACACTTTACTGAGGACAGGTCAATGATGTTGACACAATCTTTTAGAAAAGCTGCATCAATCGCGTGTGGAAAAAAAAGCGTCCCCTGTGCGCGCGCACCCGACCTAGCTCTCGCGCTCGCTTCCTTTGTCACGTGAATGCTATTACCCACGGTCGCGGTGAGGGACACAAACACACGCTCACACACACACGCACACACACGCACACGCATCTCCTTCCCCTGCTGCTCCACCCCAGCAAGGTAACTGTATAACTGTGTTATGAGGCTCATACAGCACAAACAACTGAGCATAAATTAGCCGATATTAGCCACCTAGTTTAAAATGCTACATGCTAATTCAATAATAGATAACGTGATAACCACCACATAGTAAGACTAATGACGGCGAAAGGAAGCTCTCTGTGATCCGTGCATTGAAAAGCATTGGACTTTGGATCATTGTAATTTGATTTGTGGGGATTATTTTGACTTCAAAATGTGATGAACTGTTGTTTTTTGTGTGTGGATTTTATTATGCTAGTAGTCACAGGCAAAAAATAATCCAATGCGATATTGGTGATCGCAGCATTTGCATTGAGTTGCATTGTGGAAATATCAGAAATGCCCGGATGTTTGGAATTGTTAATTGCCTGTGAAAAATACTCTTTTGCCTTCTTGTAATGACAACAGTCAGTCTAGTCTTATTCATTCTCATGCCATTGGCCTGTTTGTTTACAATCAGTCTATTTATTTAGTAGCATAAAGCCTAGAAAGAAGATGCTGAAAAGGGAAAAAGAAAAGGAGCTCAGCAAGCAGTCAAGGGAAGCATCTTTCTGCTCTCTTGGATAAAATCAAAGACGCTTAAAGATGAAAGGTCAGACTCAGAGTCAAGGCCAGAGAGAGTCATGTTAGTTTAGCACCTTTTAAATATCCCATTTTAATATTGATTTCCTTAAGGTTAATTGTATTGGAAAAACTTTTTTTTAAGTAGTTTGTACTAAATCAGCAGGCTTGAAACTATTATTAGCTAAATTATTAGCTATTATTTAGTACAAACCATAACTGTAAGTTACTTCTATGCTACAAGTCTTGCAGTCATGTTGCCCTAATAGGCTGTTTTTAAAACTAGCTGTGTTGTATTATTAATTATTATTTTGTTTGTGTAATGTTTATTTAAAAACTTCACTTTGACATTTCCTAACATCCGGGCATTTCTGATATGTCCCCAATGTAACACAATGCAAATGCTTTCTTTATATGGTGAAAATAAAACGACAGATTGTAATGCTTTTTCCTATTTGTAATTTGTTCCTATTTGACTATCATACAAACAACATCTCATCACATTTTGAAATCAAAATAATCCTCACAAATCAAATTACAACAATCCAAAGTCCAATGCTTTTCAATGAGCAGATAGATTTCGTTCACCAAATTGGCGGTCATCTTGACTTGTGACGTCATCTTGGAATTATCAGTAAGGATATTCTTTGTGCACGAAAGTGCCCCCCCCCCAGGAGCACTTGCCCCCCAAAATCTGTGTGCACGCAATTGGTTTTGGTTGACCCCTCACCAGTCTTGAGTCTCAAGACCCTTCTGATGATGTCACTTACATAAGGTAAATATTGGCACTCACTCTAACTGTTTTTGTCTCACTTGACTGGCCTGACCTAAAAAAAATATTGTCATAAAATGGAGGCCTTGTAAGATAAAACCAGCCACAAACTTAGGTGATGGCCCCTAAGAGTTTGATTGTGACATCATTGCAAAACAACAGCATTGAATTCACAGATTAGCCAAGCAAACAATATAAAACTGATTTGGTAAAACTCTCTGTATGAATAATCATAAGCTATCAAGAGACACAAACTGTTTAGATCTCTAGCGACCATTGAACATGCTTCACCATATCTACATTTGCACTTTAGACATCATACTGCTACACTCGGCATCGCAATGTAATCTTCCAAAAAGTAATACAATAAGGATCAGTTATGTCCTTTACAAGTATCTCTTATTGAAACATTGGGACCATTGAAAAAAATGCATAATGTATAGTAGTAGCAGTAGCAGGACTGTTGGTAAACTTTGTCATTTAGTTATGACAAGACATTATATTGTTTTTACAATTCACAAACTCAAACAAATTTAGAGATCAACCAAATTTTGAGGCTCTTTTGAGGCAAACGCAACTGTATGGAAGTAAAACAAAGACCGTTGGCACTATTCACCCACTGTTCCAATAAACGACGGCCTCCAAACGCAGCACACGCTACGTGGTTGTGTTTATTTTCAGAGCAGGTGACGTGCGCGCAACACTCCTCCCATATGTGGCTCGTCAGATGCTGGCGGGGGCTGCCATTGGTGAACTGTTGTTGCTGTAGCAGCTTGTGTCGTCGCCTCTGGGAGGAAGGGAGGGAGAGGGGGTGGAGAGAAAGGGGGAGGCGGTATAAAACCTTTCTACCCCTTTGAGATCTTCTTTTTGGAGGAGGGCAGTGGAACGGGAGGACTGGTAAAACGCGGAAGGATCCCATCTGAAGACCCACCTCCCCCTTTGGTGTGGTATTTAACAACAGGCTTCTGTCGGTCAACTGTCATTGGATCTTTGCAAGGAAAGCAAGCCGTCTACCGCGACACGCTGAGCCCTAAATGAGCACAGGAACCACCGCACTGGGGTCTGGGCTCAAAGTGGAGAAAAAGACGCACCAACTAGCGTGCAGTGACCAGAAAAAAGCGCACATAGGCTGTGGCCGTTGCCTTTCTCAATGCATACCCTTTGTGCCCGGGGAACCATGAAACCAGAGATCAACGCCGCCGTCGGATTTTTGTCGAGATTTCTGCGGGTTAAAGGACACGTAAACGATCGGCAAGTCCAAACGTTCAGCCAGAGTCTACAGGATATTTTGTCAGGTGAGCAAAAACCTTTCTTTGTTTCAGATTCCATTCACCAAACAATGCAATGTATAGAGGCCTCTCACTAAATGTGAGTTTTATTTTTATTCGGCACTCAAATGGGCTCCAAATTTGGTTTACAGACGGCCCGTGAGGAAGTCAGAAGAAGCCTTCTTTGTTCTCGCACAGTCCCACTACGAGCGTCACCAGAGCGCAAAGCTTTGCACACGAAGAAGGCGACAAATGAGGGGCAAATGGCTGACCAAATTGCACATTTCGACGATTTATTTCACACTACCGAATATTTTGCCGTTAAGAACCTATACGGAGGGCTTAAGCGAGCCACTTTGTTAGTAAAGAAGTGTGTGTGTGTGTGTGTGTGGGGGGGGGGGGGGGGGCACAGATAAGGAAGTGCGCCTAGCTCGACAACAACTGTGAGACACTACACAATTACGTAATGTATAGTCATTTATAATCAAACAAACTATTAACCCCTCAAAATAACCCATGTAATTATAGGGGATGTTTAATACTAATGAAATTCCTCTTCTATATGTCCCAATATTAGGCATGTTGTGTCCTAAATCCGTGAATGTGTTTTATAATTTAACATGACAAAATATTTTATTTAAGATGTATTCACTATTTATGATGCCATCTTGTGCATGTATATCCAAATAAGCTGAATTACAGAAATGATACCTACTGTAGCGTATTAAGGTCTTTTTTTTTCCCCCTGACCGTGCCTGCTGTAAATCTACCATACATCTGCTTCACTCCTCGTATGAAACAGCAGATGATGACCTACATTCCCACCGTAAGGGCCCCCGCCTATCCGGCAGTAAAATTGGAGGGCCTTAACTCCTTCAAAACTGGCCGAAGCAACAATATGTAGTACTTGGCATTATCTGTGTGTGTATAACTTTGTTATAAGAGCAATGAAGGCCGCAGTGTTCAATCTTTGTCTTCATAGATGACGTATAAATGAGGTATTAGTCATGTTTTGTTGGTGGAAAAAACAAGAGGGGGGTTGGCTTGTAAACACAAAAGTTTCTGCAAAATGGATCCTGTCTCGGAGGGGGAGGAGAGTGTTTTGGTGTAACCTATAGGAGGACATTAAAGACGGGGGCGGACGTGACGTCATTGGCAGGAGAGGGAGGAGAGTTGAAATGAAAATAGATTCAACATGTACGGGAATTGAGGTTGTTTAAAAAAAACAAAAAACAATCAACTTTATAGAGCACTTTAAAGACAACAACAACTGTAGATGACACATTGAAAAGATGCAGATACAGAGCAGTCAAAAAATCAAAAACAGTTCAAAGAATAAATAAATGACATAAAGACAGTAAAAAAAAAACACTAAAACAATGTCAAGTCTCATGCTGAGTCGAAAGCCAAAGAATAAAAATTTGTTTCATAACAAGAGTTTGAAAAATTGACAGAAAGGAAGCTTGCCTGACATTTAGCAGGAGGTCAATGTAAAATGCTTGATTACCTCAGAGCTTCTGCTAAGTATATACAACTTGATATAAAAAACTGTTCTCTTTTCTGTGTTGTGTGAACAGGGACGATTACATTGTTTATCAACCTTTGGTACACTAGACCAGCCCAAACAAACTCCCCTAAAGCACTTCTGGTGTGAACAAATATGCATCTTTTTGTTAAACTCTTCAGAATAAGTGCGTCGTCCGCCTTCCAATTCCCACCTCCCCTCCTCATGTCCTGGTTTTTAAGAATAGGCTACACCAAACTGACCCCGATCCCAGCTGCTCTAGGGGTTTGGAGGTAGATGCCTTTTGTGGCTCGGCGCGACAGATCCGCCTCAGGCTCCAGTGAGGCAGGGGGGAAGGGGGTGTATGTGTGTACGTGTAGTTGGGGGAGGGGGCTATTATGTTGTTATCCCTGTTGTTGAATGCGGGTGCCCAGTACACTAGCCTACTTCGGTTCTTTGGTTACAATGCATCAAGGGGAATTCAATATGGATGAGACAGGAGGGACGTTTTGTGTTCCTCAATAAATAAATAGCTCCAAACCGAGGAGGCCTGAATGTGTCCAGATCTCATTTCCGCAGAGCAGTCTAAGGTTGTGTATTTTTGTTCCCCACACGCCTTCGCGACAGTCAAAACTTTCAGTCAAAGCCCAAAGGGGAACTGAAAGTGATGGCGTCACTCTTTACTCTGGAAAAACTTCCTCAAAAACAGGATCCTGTCCCTTTAAGAGAGGGTGGAGCCACGCCTCCCAGATGGCTGACTGAGACTTGGAGTTTCAGTGGTTTTGCTCAACCAGTCATGGGAGACTTTGTGACACTGACGGCAGCCAGGGAAGGGATTGTGCAATTCAATGAGTCTGTTTTTTGTCACGTACACGTGGATGGCCGCCTGTTTTATGGCTGCTTATCAGGACTATAACAGGTGGTGCTGTTTTTGCCCTGACAATAACTGCACTTAGCCAGATTCAGACTAATAGAATAACAGAATATCCACAACAAAAATCACTAACTACCTGAGCCAGACTATCAAGCTATCTACTGTCAAGCTTTAAAACAAGACTTCAATCTCATCAATTATTTGTACTGTATATCAGAAGCATATAACTTTGTGATAACACTCGCTCCCAAAGCAGCAGTATTGTGATACAACCCAGAATTACTGACATGTCAACTTGACCCATTTTGTGAACCTCAATCCATTTACCTTACACAAGTCTATGCCGTACCAAACATCTTGCTTATCTTTTGTGAGATTTTTTGCAGTACCCCAAAACCCCGCAGCTAATTTCAACCTGTATCTATATCTTTATTTTCCGGCAGAACAATACAAGCACCACTGGTTCCCGGACAGGCCCTGCAAAGGTTCAGGGTACCGCTGCATCCGTATTAACCACAAGATGGACCCTCTGGTGGGGCAGGCGGGCCAGCGCATCGGCCTGACAATTCAGCAACTCTACCTGCTGCTGCCCAGCGAGCTCACGCTCTGGGTGGACCCCTTTGAGGTGTCCTACCGTATCGGCGAGGACGGCTCTATCTGCGTCCTGTACGAATCACAGCCTATGCCAGCAGCCATGCCAGGAACGGTGGTCGCCAGCTCGCCCTCAGGGAGCACCGGCACGGGGAGCCCAATGACGGACAGTCACATCAGCTGCAAGGAAGAACTGATGGTGCTGGGAAGAGCCAGTCCCTCCAAAGCCTACAACATGATGACTGTGTCCAGTTAAATAGTGCGCACTTTCGGCCTGGCTTACTAGTCGTTCAGGGTCATACCTTGGCCAGTCTAAATGAATTTGAATGGATCAGGGTGAGCCTTTTTAGAAGCTAAGAATATGAAACAAAATACAGAAAGAGGAAAAAAACAAAAGAAAAAACAGAGGATGTGCCCTATCAATACAAGTGATGGAAACCTAGGTTTGATATGACCCCCAACCCCCTAACCCCCCACCACCCGTTTCCCCTATTATCATCATCGATTCTGTTATGCCATTGGATAAGCTGGGTACTCCATTAATTTAGGAGAGTCCTTGTGGAGATGGAACTGTTGGGGCAGCTACACCACCCGCCCAGGACACCCCTCCCCCGATTGTAAACATGGTGATCAGCTTCATCCTGTCAGCATTGACTTTGCACTTTTCTTACTTGTGGTTACTATGGGTTCATGCTAAATACACCACAGCAAATAACACCAAATTGTATGGAATTTATTCCTAAAACAATCTCCCTTGACATTCAAAGTTTGTGGTTGTTTAGTTGAGGAGAAAGTTGATGGTTAGACCCATCGAGGTAAAGCAGCTGTAATAAAAGCATCTATTTTCTGTAAAACCCCTTTTGGACCACAGCAAATCTTTACATGGCAGCGACTGGAGCTAAGATCCTCGACTTTCCCCCTCAGTCAGTGACTCAAACTACTTCTGGCCTGTATGTAAGTGCAAGTGTTTGCGACACCTGCTACCTATGGATACCAGCATGTTCGCCACAATCCCAACCAACCACGTTATTTGTAGCTTTCTGGGGGAGGCCAGAGGAGCTGTCATTTCCCTCTCAATTTAATAAATGTTGTTGAAATTCACAATCAATCTCCTGTGATTGCCCCCTTTTCCTTCGCCAATAATCTCCTGTTTCGCCAAATTTCCAAGTGTAGCAAGAGGGAGGGGCCAATTCTACCCAAATCTGTTAGAATTGACATTGAATGCACTTTGACGTTAGATTGTGTGGGATGTGTACTTAAAAGAAAAAAATAATTGCCTGCATTCCGTCAATTCGAAAGTCAACTTTTACACAATTTATTTTCCGCCCTCCTCATCTGTTTTTGCTCATACTGTATGTAGTTTACCAGTTGGAATTGACGGCTGTCTTTCTGTTGGGGAGTGTGAGAGACTCTGGATTTAAAAGCATTTTTACACTGTATTTGTGAACATTTCAGAGCCTTTGATTGGAGATATTTGGAGGATATTTGTTGGTGGTAGGCGAGAAGCCATTCTCGTGGCACTGTTCATGAAACTGATAGAAAGGTTAATTTCCAAGAGTCTGGACTAAATTACAGAGACTGTCAGATGTTCAGTTTTGACTTGAATTTTTAAAGCAACGCCAGGCCTTGTCAGCCTTTTACTTCACTTGCATCAGTAATTTCCAAGGGCTCTTACTTTTTAAAAGAGAAGTCCTGTTATAAGCTTTGGAGGTGCATTTGCCTTACCTCTTCTCAGATTATGAGCCATTCGTGATTTCCAAGTGACCACCAGCAAACATGGTGGTCTCAACTGCCCTCACACACACACAGCCTGGCAGCTTCACCCTCCCCCTTGTCCAACTTTGAGTGCCTCAAGTGCCACATATCAGCCCTCAGCTCAGACCTCCCTTTCAGCCAAAAGCAACGCCAGCACTGCTAGCCTGACACCACCACCCTAACCACACTTGTGCAGGTAGACTTAATGTGACACATATCATTGTCCAGCACCCACGTTGGAGTCGGCGAAGAATGTTGGGATGTGAGGAGTTCTGTGTTGTGATAGAAGAGCAAGGCAGGGCCAGGGCCGGACTCTTGTCCAGGGCAGCTAAAATCCCTCTGGCCCTCCTCGCTCCAAATGTGTTCAATATCCCCGCCCGGACACCTCCCACCCTCCCTTACAGTGACGGCTAAATAAACCAGCACACACACACGTTTGTTTTACTATCTTTGTGGGGCCATCTCATTGACATGATGCATTTCCTAGCCCCTAACCCTAACCATCAAAAATGATTGCCTACCCCTATTCCTTACCCTAACCTAAAGCATAACCCAATTCAAACCTAAACTCTAAAACCAAGTCTTGACCCTCAAAAAGAAGTCTAAACTTGTGGGGCCCAGCAAAATGGCCCCACGAGGACAAGTGGGCCCCACAACTTTGTGAAAGCCCGAAATGTTGGCCCCACTATGTAACAAAAACAAGACCGCACACACAAACGTGGAGGTGCGTGGTGGGGGGCTAGCGAGAAACTCGGAAGATGAATAATTGAGAGTACAATAGCCTTGTTGTCTCGTTTTCATCTCTCTGGATTGTGCTGCATTTAATTACTGAGTAGCGTCATTTTTTACATGCATATGAAAGGATGCGATGGCTGCACCCACACCCGGCGGTTCTGTATCTGCAGCAGACTGGGTGTTTTTAATCTCCCCTAAACCTGACAGGATCATGGGTAATCGAGCTACAGCCTTTGACGCACTGCACCCCCTATTTGCCTCACTCTCTGCTGATCTGCTCGTCAGCATGGTCTGTGGCATTAAAAAAAAAAGCAAGATTTTATGTTATTGTACTGATCTGGCTTAGTTTCGTTCCACCACTGTCTCCTTCTTATACCTGTCACACATTTTACTAGTTTTATTTTATGGTCACACTGGTAGATATTCCTCTCCTCTTCTTAAGATCTATTTTATGTTTGAAGACCCAAATTTTGAGAAAACAACCAAATCCCCTTTGACGCCTTCTCAACTGTTACCACCACCAACGAAAAATGGCTTGCGTCCTCAGTAGGAGTAAAGATTTCAATGGCATCCATTCAGCTTGTGCGCACATAGCTTACAGAATTGTCATAGAGTAATTTGAGTTTAAAATAAAAAAAACTGGTAAAATAGCACATTAAATGCACTAAAATGTTGAAATGTTTTCGTCTGGAGACGCGAGGAGTCTCTCCTGGAATGTATTGACAAACTCAGGCCTGGGACATACAACAAAAAACTTAGGAAAAGCTTGTTAATTGTGTTAAAATGTGATACAGAAAGGGAGCAGCTGTTTTTTGTTTGTTTTGTTGTCTATTTTGCCATCAACTAGTTGAATTATTGCCACTTTCGCATTTGATGTGTTTTACTAACTGTAGACTGTATCGTACCTGTAAAAGCAATGGTAGAGTGCATTACGTTACACATGGGAAGTGCCAATAATTGAGTTTTTTTTAACTCTCTGGATGTGTTCCTTTTTGTAAGTCATCTTTTAACATACACAACGCTTTTTGTAAGTGCAGCCATTTTTGAAGAAAGTGTTGGCAAGGACCAAAGTTGTTTTGGTTTAAAAAAAAATGGTTCCACAATCTGTAATCATAGACGTATCCTTGGTTTTGTTAATTTTCTTTTCCTTTTTTCCCCTTTTCTATTTACATATAAAAGAAAATAAACAAAAAAATCAGAGCTTACCCAAGAAGAAAAAGCTTGTGATCTCATGTCATCGTTATTGTGTTCTATTTTTTTCTTTCCTTGGGTATGTTGCGATGAACTGCTGTAAATTTGTACAGTTCATGTAAATTGATCGTGCGGAAGTTGTACAGATTTCTATATTTTGGACGAATTTTTGTTTTTTTTGTTCTCTGTAATAAAAGATTTCCTATCTTGGCATCTATGTAAGCTGTTATTATTATTTGCCTGTTTTAGGGCATTATTTAATGCACCTTACATAATTTTTTTTGTGTGTGATTTTCAGATGTGACAGTACATGTTGGTAACAGACTAGTCCATATTGAGATCTGACCTCAGTGATTTGGAACTAGAACGGATATCAGAGCCAAGAGGAATAGAAAAGAGAGCATAAAGCATTCCTTTAGTCTTAATAATGTATTTCCCTAGCTTTTAACTTTTTATGTTTTCCCCACATATATTACTCCTAATACTCTACCTTAAATTATGTACAAATTGGCATTTATGGTACAAACATTGCTATGGTTCCTTTCTTCTATGAAATGTTTCACAAGCTTTTTTTTTTTTTTTGCTTTTCCATCGGCAAAAGAAGGTATACCAGCCTCCTTCCTGGAAAAAAAAAACAGCAGGGCTGCGACTTTGCAAAAGCAAGAGTTCTCATTCTATGTGGCATGCTGGGCTCTAGAAAGGAAGACAAAGCCCATTTTACCATAATGACATTGAAGCATAGGGTACGGTGGCATGGCTCATAATACTTTGACTAAATACTTAAAAATATTCTGCATTACAAATTGCACTTGGCATGAAATCAACATTAGTATATTAATAATAGACAGTAAATAAACCCTTGCTACATCGCAATTTAGTTTTTATGGTCCTAGATCAGAGGTGCCCAAGTGCGATCCTCAAGAGCCCCTATCCAGCCTGTTTTTCATGTCTCCCTCTTCCAACGCAGCTGAATCCAATGATCAAGTTCATCAGCAAGATTTGCAGCAACCTGATAACGATCCTGATCATGCATCAGGTGTGTTGGTGGAGAGAAACATGCTGGATAGGGGCTCTCGAGGACCGGACTTCGGCACCCTTGTTCTAGATCATTGTTGTTGTTTTTTTCTTGTGTTATTATAGGTGTTACTCTTTTTTATAGGGTTTCTACAATATGTTTGTTTTCCAATCCTCTTGCACATTATATTCAGCGTTTAAATGTGTTTATAGGCTGGGCAATAAATCGATTAATTTGTCATTTCAAATATCGACTATTTGTAAAGATTTAAATTTGAATCAATCCAAGCTTGTGCTGATTACAAAAAAAAACTATTGTTCTTAAGTTGTGTTATATCCAAATGTCATTTTGAGTTGTAATTTTGCACAAGTGGCAGAAAGCTGGATGGATGATTTACAACATGTATTTACAATAGTTACTACATAATTGTGGCATTTAAGCAAGTTCTGAACAAATTATGAATAGCTCTTTTTTTTGGCACAAGCTATGAATGTTAAGGTTATGTTAAAACTGATTTAACTGAAAGCGGGAAAATGCTATACTGAGACAAGGGAAAAAATTGAAAGGCACAAATGTTTTTTTTGAATGAGCATTTAACAAAGCAAAATGCTGAAATTGCAAAGAAAGCGCGTTTCTTAAGGAAACAGAAAAACATATTTTCTACCTGGACAACAAATTGCAAAGTATATAAAACTAAATGGCCCACCTGAGATAGCAAAAGTGTTGTGTGTCCAGAATATGCAGGACTTGGACAAATATGAATAGAGACTGTGACAATCAGCATTTGGTGGTTTAGCTTAGCTAAACTTCTGATGCACTACAAAATGGACAAACTCACCACATCATAGACACAAATCTGTCATGTTTATTTTCAGTTTTGTTTACTCCCTGTCATGTTTTCCTTGTGTGTTCCCCTTGTCTTGTCATTTCCTGTTTTATTGTGAAAAGTCTACTCCTCTCGTTTCTGGTCACTTGCCCTTCCTCGTGTGGTGTCTGTATCAACCCTGATTGTGTCCACCTGTGTCCCCATCACCCTCATGTGTCATCCAATCAGTGCCCTCAGCCAGGTGTGTCTTGTCATGTCATTAGTGTTAGTGTATTTAGTCGGTTGTCTCCCCCCTGTCTGTGTCGGTTCATTTTTGCTGTTGCCACTGCCGTAAGTCTTTCGCCACGTCACGCTGACCTTGTTACCTTATCAGGATCCATGTCATATTGTTAGTCTCGCCTTAGTTGTTTTGTCATGTTTAGCTTCATCTTTTGTTAGTTCAGTTTATTTTGTTTTTTTGATTAGAAATTAAAACCTCTTTTTGGACTGCACCTCTGCCTCCTTGCTCTGCCTTCCTGCATCTTGGTCCTAAAGCCCCCAACTTACTGACAAAATCATGACATAACTATAAAATCTCTGCTATGGAAACTGATTTTGTACGGAACTTACTTACAGAAGGGGAACGCAATTATTACCCAATTGAACAGTTTAAAACCCCTGGGCGTTATTTTATTTTGAAATGGCTTGGTCAGAACCAACAAAAAGCCAAAAAAATGGTCAAATAACGCCCAGGGGTTAATACAATGATAGATAAGGTACCTGACAATGCATTCTCCATCATACACTTCATTTGTCGAAGTCTTAACCATAAAACAACTATAACCAAAGAGCTTCGAGTGATCTTGCACAGAAATTTAACGTGATTGCTATGATGGAAACTTGGTTAAAGGAAAGTCAAATTGAAAATGTACAGATCAAAGAATACAATATGTACTATGCAAATAGATGGGTAAAACTGGTGGAGGCGTTGCTCTTTACGTCGACACAAGGTTAAATTGCAAAATCCTAGTATAGAAAAGTATGAATGTGATTAAATTGATGAAAGCATTAACTATAAAAATATTTAATGATATAGGTAAAAATAAATTAATCACTTGTGTATATAGAACGCCTGGTTCTGAAGCTGATTTGTTTACAGATTATTGAAATGTTTGAAGATGTCACAAACAAATCAATAATTGTATGTGGTGATTTTAATATAGATTTGGGCAACACTATTACAACTACATTAAGAACTACATGGAAATTGCTGGTCTATGCCCCATGATATTTCAACCTACCAGGATCACTACCCACCGTGCTTCAATCCTTGATAATATATATATAAAAACATACATGGTGAAATAACAAGTGGTATATTTACAATAGACATGAGTGATAGTTTCCCTGTATTTACAATCTATGAAAAATTAAGTATACATACTGTGCAAGAGGAAACTCCAAACATCATAAGAGCCACATCCAGAAAAGAAGTAGAACTCTCAAGAGAAGATTTGAAGAGACAGAACTGACAGAACTATCACATATACAAACTACTTAAATAATGCCCATAATTCCTTTATGACCACACTCATAAATTCATATGATAAATATTGTAAAAAGATTACAATTAATGCACAAAGGAGAAAAAAAGCTTCTCACAATCCATGAATGACAAATAGGTTGAAAAATGCTTGTAATAATAAATTTTAAAAAATCAAAGAACAAAAGATGCAGGGTCTAGGTATAAAAATAAAAATAAACTTGCATCCATCCTGAGAAGACAAAATATTGATTACTTCGCCAAAACCTACACTGAATCCGTCTTTCTTTTACAGAAAAGTGCTATTTGTGTTGTTTGCGGTTGTGGATACAGAGACCACACTAACCCATTATTTTTACAACTAAAAACGTTTTAAAATTGAATGAATTGATGGAGTTTAACCACCTTAAAACATTGTACAAAGCCCATTATGAAATAAAACAAAATTATAGAGTTTAGGTTTAGATTATTTCATCCCTGTGTCCCAAATATCAGTATCGCTCTGGCTTTCAAACAGTCCTAAACAACTAACCTGGCAATAGCCAGATTGATTTTGTGATTCACTCAAGGCACTTCTTCATAATATCAATCTGGGAGTCCATTCGTCCAAGTTAGGTTTGTTTGTTTGCCCCGGCGTCGGCGCAGGCTTCCCGGTTTCATCACACTTGGCTGTATATCACGCCCCTAAACACAATGTCACTCTGTGATTCCTCTGTGAACAACTGGTGGTTCGGATTGGTGGAAATCAACAGGCCAACAAGACGTATTCTCGGGAGTTTGTGAACTCACAAATACCGCGAGAATTCATCTTGCAGAGCAAGGTTACCAAACAACCCCCCCTCCTCTCAATTCCCTGGGAAGCTCTTCAGGGCCTCCTGGAGTCTCCACCAGCCATCATTTCCTAGTTCCTGGGGATAACAAGTCAAGTCAAGTTTTAATGTGTCCCACCCAGCAGTGTCCAAACAGAGAGCTTTGTAATAGAAGATAGGTGTGGAGGACAAAGACGTCGACAATCACATGGTTTGATATTGGCAGCATGCCAGGAGAGGGTTGTGTGAGGTACAGATAGAGGTGTGTCAGTTGGAGAAGGGAGAGACTTTGTCCTCATTCAAACATGCAGGTGTGTGTGTGTGAGGGAATGGGGGACACTATGCACATATACAGCATACAGTATGTGTTTTGACACATGCCTGTGCAAACATGTGCCCAGTAACACAGCATAGATTTTTGCCCTGGTCAAAACAGCAGAGTATTACACACTCAAAAAGATTTAAGTTTGATGCAATGTCATCCATCATTTTATAATTTGTATTTGTATTTTTATAACATTTTAAGATAATAAAATATGGAATATGTACCCCGCCTACTGCCCGAAGCCAGCTGGGATAGGCTCCAGCAACCCCCGCGACCCTTGTGAGGACAAGCGGTTAAGAAAATGGATGGATGGAAAATTGGGAATATGTTTTAAAACTCTTGGTAGGGATTATAGTTGCACTGAATCTACGGCGACAAATGACATGCCTGAATAGGGTTGATCTCAAATGATGTCACATTTTCCTCATTAATATGCATAAGTCGGACAAATGTCACATGTCTTAATGACTACAGACCAGTGGCTCTCACCTCCATCCCCAACAAATGCCTGGAGAGACTGCTCATCAAACACATTTATCTTTGTACACAACCTGTATGCCTATCTCAAATGAATGATGTGTGTAATTTCTGTAGCTACCTAAGTTTAGCTAATTAGTAATCTTAGCGGATTCAATAAATTTATGATTGCGGTAATGTTTAAAATGTGTTCAGAATGATAAATGAAGTACCTGGCCTGTCAATTCTGATATATATAATATCAAATACTATCCCAAAAGCTTGGTCTCAGTCGACCAAGTCTGCTTCATGCGCACGGAAGAGGTGGGACCAAACTGCCGGCTCCCTGGGACACAGTTTAAAAGCCAGCGCGCGAAGGAGTCTCTCTCTCTTCCCCTCCTGTGCTCTACCCCGCCTGCTCTTCACCTCACGTCTGGCCCCATGTACTTCTCCTGATCATCACTAGAAACGTGGTCGCTGAGGGTGACCACGCGGCTTCTTCCTTTAAGCCCCGTACTTGAGCCACAATGCGCGCCCAAAGCTCGCATCAAGCAAGGACCCGCAAACACCCTGTGCATCCCCAAGGCGCGCGTGCCTGTTCCTACCTTCCGCTCTCGGAATCACGCAGCGCCCGGCCGACCCGGTTCCACGACGGCTGTTAGGCACCGAGCCACTGCGTGCTAGCGATCCCTTTCTGCTCCAGTCGTGCTCCCAAGACGCCCCGCAGTGCTTTAAACCACCTGCCTGCGGCCTCTCAACCGCGCAAGCATATCACCACCCACCGGGACGTGCGCCAGCCAAGGACCTGCCGTGGTCCCCACGCCGCGCATGCATCACCGACCAGCAGCCAGAGACTTCCGGGCAGCATTCCAGCTGCGCATGCGCACAGATTGCCTCCAACAGAATTTTCTTCAACTGAGGATCGACGCTTGAGAGTCCCTCTTCATCCCGTGCAAACTGAACCAGTCCGTAAGCTGCGCTGTCCTTGCAATCTGACCATATACTACTGGTGCAACGCTTTTATTCAAACATAAAAGGATTGACAGGTCAAAACGCTTCCATCTCTATCCACCCCAAGCTCCCCGCCCCACGCACAGCGGCTCGATGGCATGGGTTTCAAGTTCGAACCCCAAGTGAGTGGACAGTGCAGGCCAGGCACATTATTATGTGCCCTTTCTTTTTTTTCTTTGAGCACCTGCCCCTCCGAAGGTCACTGCACGCTCCTGTTCCCTTTATACTAGAGTGTGTGGACCCTGCACACCCCACAGTTTCTTTGGGGAGGAGAGTGGCGGAGTTTTTCTTACCTCATTTGTAGTCATGTCTTCGTTTGTCAACTGTGGCTGTCACTTTAAGATCGTGCACTTACTCGCACGCGCACCATGAATGAGCCTGACACAGAGGCTACAGTTATGCTTTGGGCCAGAGGTGACAGTCGTGAGTAAAAAAGTGACAAACTGCACAAAGATCCTTTAACATCGTCAACACAAGAATAGTACCACTACAGTTTGGTTTTGTTCAATATAAAGCCTTGGACAAAATATTAATACAGGCGCTCCCCTACTTACGAACGAGTTACGTTCCGAGCGATCGTTCGTAAGGTGAATTTGTTCGTAAGTTGCTTCAGCGCTATATTTTGCTTCAGTGCTATATTTTGTATTATAATTTATGTTTAACGCCTATATAAGTATATTGAAGGTTTATATAAGTATGTTTAAGGCTTGTATAAGTAACCTGTATTGGTTTGTACTGAAAAAAACATTTAATAAAATGGAGAGAATACGTACAGTACTGTACTGTACTACGTATGTTAGAGAGAGAGAGCGAGAGACACACACAGTATGTACATGTACGTAATAAGATAAATAAAATGAAGTTTAACTTACTTTTGGAAGATGTACTCGATGCTTAAGGAGATGATGGAGGAGGAAGAGGAGGATTTTATATCATGAGAGGGTCTTCGTCGTCGCTGGAATGAGCTTTAAAAGTTACTTCCTCCTTCATGGGGACAGGCGTTTCTTCCTCTTCCTCCTCGACACGTTGCTGAGCCTCCAATGCTGGGTGAGCTCTCACAGCGCCAAGCGTCGGTATTAGCGGCGGAAAGAAGCACTACTCGGAAAAAGGCGCGCATACAAAATCTAATTTACCGAACATTTTTCGACATACTGTACGCGCAGACATGTTCGTATGTACCGTTGTTCGTAACTCGAATGTTCGTAAGTAGGGGAGCGTCTGTATCGTAATATCATTGTCTCCAACTATGGTTTGAGCGGTACGCTAGAAATCACGGTTTAGTACGTACCTTGGTTGTAAGTTCTCTGTTCAGTTCATATTCTTTACAGAACATAATATAATAATTAGTGCTGTAAAAGTTTGCGTTAACTAATTAAGTGTAGCGATTATTTGGGTTGCCGTAATGGCTTATGAGAAATTTAGACGGTACTGAGTGGAGTTGTAATTTCCTCAGCAACCTCTGGGGGCACCACGTTGACTTTGCTTGTTTGTAGGAGCAAAATAAACGATAAAAACCCTATTATAAAATATTCATAATCTGAAGTTTCTACTTAAGTTAATCATGGAGTTATTTTCTTTAATAAGAGAATTACTAATCCACTCAGTAAACACAAATGATTCGGCAGAAATAAAATTTCTCGACAACAAAATTATTTAGTAAACACACACATATATCAGTCACAGCCTAACCTATTAATGAAACAGAATACAAAATGTGAATCAAAGATAAAAAGAAAACATGCAACCTAACTAATAACTAAGATAAAGAAAGGGTAGATGGGGGATAGAGATGGAAGCGTTTTGACCTGTCAATCCTTTTATATTTGAATTAAAGCGTTGCGCCAGTGGTATATGGTCAGATTGCAATGAAGGCGCACTTACGGACTGGTTCAGGTACGGGAGAGAGAGGGACTCGGCGAGCGTCGATCCTCAGTTGAAGAAAACTCCGTTGGCGACGATCTGGGCGGTCGGCGCATGCGCAGCTAGAATGCTGCACTGGCTGATGGTGATGGGTGCACGATTGAGAGGCCGCTGCAGGTCTTGGTGGCGAGGTGCACACGCGGCGTAGAGGCCGCGGCTGGTCCTTAGCTGGCACAAGTCCCGGTTGGTGGTGATGTGCTGCCACGGTTGAGAAGCCGCAGTCAGTTGGTTTGGGCGCCGCGGGGCGTCTTGGGCACACGGCTGGAGCAGAAATGGGTCGCTGGCGCGCAGCGGCTCAGTGCCTAACAGTCGTTGTGGAACCGGGTCGGCGGGGTGCTGCGTGATTCCGATAGCGGAAGGTAGGTAGACTTCAGATTAATTAGGAGTGGCAGGATTCTTGAGGATAATACTGATAGTGACCGCTGGAGGGCACTGTTGTATTGTATAACTTCCAAGGGGCGTTTTTCCAAAAACACATGGCTGATTCCTGTGGATAGACCAGACCATAAAAGTGGTCTGGGGACTGATAAGCAGTCTTATCACTAGTTTGCTTGCTAAACAGGCTTTGAGGTCTGTAGGCGCTGAGGTATGTGTTTCCTGTGGGTTGTAAAAACAAAATCCAGCTGGAGGGAAGTCTTTCTTTTTTTAACTGTCTCTGGTTGGTTTGAGAAAACACAGGATTAAGACACGCACACACATTCCCCAGGGGGAAATGTTAAAAAGGCAAATGGAAAAAAAATTGAGGGTGACGGGCAATATTCGTTACACTTGCAAATTCGCTTCCAGGCCAAGGAATCAAAATATGATTTGAGAGGGAAACAGGTATTTGTACAAAGTTATATCAGAACAACACTAAAATCATTTTCGATCTCTTGTAAAACAATGGAATAACTTAGATTTTGGAATAACCAACACAGGGACATTGGCTGGCTTTAAAAAAAAAAAAAAAGTATAAAGAACTTTTATTTATAATATTTATATATATATAATATATATATAATATTTAACAGATACACTGATGAAAATCCATGAAATCTGATATGATGACATTTGCACACAAGGTCCAAATCTGGGTGAAAACCCTAAACTGTAAACAAGGCTTGGTGTTCCTAAATATAAAATAAAATAAATACAGACGCTCCCCTACTTACGAACATTCGAGTTGTGAACAACGGTACATAGGAACATTTCTGCGCGTACAGAATGTCGAAAAATGTTTGGAAAGAAATGCTGTAAGTTAGATTTTGTATTGCGCGTAGTGCTTCTTTCCGCCGCTAATACCGACGATTGGCGCTGTGAGAGCTCATTGGAGGCTGAGCAACGTGGCGAGGAGGAGGAGGAAGAAAACGCCGGTCCCCATGAAGCAGGAAATAACTTTTGAAGCCGATTCCAGCGACGACGAAGAATCTCTCATGATATAAAATCCTCCTCTTCCTCCTCCTCCATCATCTCCTTAAGCATCGAGTACATCTTCCAAAAGTAAGTTAAACTTCATTTTATTTATCTTATTACATACATGTACATACTGTGTGTGTCTCTCGCTCTCTCTCTCTAACATACGTAATACAGTACAGTACTGTACGTATTCTCTCAATTTTATTAATTTTTTTTCAGTACAAACCAATGCAGGTTACTTGTACAAGCCTTAAACATACTTATATAAACCTTCAATATACTGATATAGGCTTTAAACATAAATTATAATACAAAATATAGCACTGAAGCAACTTACGAACAAATTCACCTTACGAACGATCGTCCGGAACGTAACTCGTTCGTAAGGTGGGGAGCGTCTGTAAATAAATAAAAACACACAGCTGAACTTGTTATCTTTGCTCAAGGACTGATAGTCACATGGGAGCTGTTATGTCTTTGAAAAGCAATTACCAGCCAGATTGCTGTAATAAGTACTGATTCTAGCCCGAAAAACAACATGGAACTAGTGAACTGGTCTTTAAGTGCTCTGGACAAGATTTTCTCAACAATGAGAACTGGACCTGGTCAACGCTCATGTCCGGGTGACACTTTCATGTCTGGATTTTCAGAAGATAGCTGGGGAAGATGGTGGACGCTGTGTCTAGCCTCACTCAAAGTTGAAGACGCCGAAGACATCTACCTGTTCATCACGCTGGTGGCTTGGATGCTTCTGCTCGGGATCAGAGTCCTCTGGCTGCATCGAATCCTGAGAAAAATCCAAGATGGGCAAAAAAAGGTGGTGGAAATGGCCATAGTTGCTCTGAGCACTATCACTGGAGTGCAAGCCGACTTCTCCAAGGCCTGTGACGACATGTCACAAGTGAAGAACGACCTAGCTGCATCTAACATCGCCACGAACAGAATGGCAATGAACATGTCTACAAAGATGAACAACCTGGAGATGATTTCTCGTCGGAATGCAGCAATGAACAGAAATCGAGACGAGGAATAAACCGACTGAAGGGCAAGGCTGGATGCCGGCTGGCCTTAGCTATCCAATGCTACTGGACCAAACTGATCAACAAGAGAACAAATCAACATTTTGATCAACAAAGACTATTGGGAAGATGAACTTTTGCATCAATCAACAACTTCATAATCCACACTATATGTGATGAATTACCACTTTGATTATCTGCGTCCTATTGCATTCTGGGAACGGGAATTAATAAGCTTAAACTTCATCCAGTTAGCCCTTTTTCTTTTCGGGTATAATTGTATGTGAAAAGTGAATGTTATAAATTGTCTCTATTATTGTCCGAAAGGATAAATGAATAATACATAAAAAAAAATTAAAAAAAATTATACAGATAATTTAAACGGTATTTCAATTCAGCTCTTATTGAGTACATGCCAAGAGAAAAAAGTTACAAACATCTACTGAAAGTGTTCCTTCTATTTTTCACATTGAGCAGACGTTTATTTTTTTTACAGACTCGTGCTGCTCGCAATATTAACGCCAGAGCTGTGCGCTCCTAGCACTTGTTAGTCGTGTGACTATAGTGTTTACATCATTAGCATATAGCATCTATGTCTGCCTTGTGAGATCCGTCTGCCTTGTTGAGTTGAAAATCTGACTTCAGGAAGAGGGTTGATTAAAATTCTGACTCAGAGGTACAAATTCCAACATTTTCCGTGTACCTTAAACGCATCAGTATTTGTAACAGATGGGAGGGAGGAACATTTGTTTTACCTGAGATTTTTTGCCGTGGGTTAAGTGGATGGGAAGGATCGTGGTCTTTATTAAACTGAGGGGAACGTGTCCGCCACATCCTCAATGAACTCTATGACCTTGACTTTTGTTTACTGTGAGTGAGATAGAGCGACCAACTTACCGACGGCAGGCGCAGCGGCGAGCGACCTGGCTTCGAATGTCTTCAAATAAGAGCGCGTCTTGTAGTATGACGTCATCATCGAGGATCTCATGACCAAAGACATTGTAATAATAATTAAATTTATGTAAATTATGTTGTTGATTTTTTGTTTAGACAGGCAACAAAATGACTTTCACACACACCACCAAAAAAAAGGACACAAAGTGGCACTTTGGGCATCAGTGCCAAAAGGGCATGTGCCCGGGCACCCATAGACCCCCCCCCCCCCTTCCCCCGCCCCCTCGCTCTGCACGTGCCTAAAAGGGAAGATAAAAGCTGATAGCTCCAGTCAGAGTAAAACGGTAAGGCCTCTTCATACTCACCTGAGCATTGGTGGAATATACATCATGTACCTTTAAGTGTTAATGTAGGTCACTTTGACCACTAGCTAGAAGCTTCTGGTAAGTCTGCCTCTCTGTACAAGAGGCTATTGTTTAGCAGTTAATGGTGTTTCCCATGTGTTTCCCATTTAAGCCTCATGGAGAGCTACTTTACTGCTTGTTATGACATCACCGTTGATTTACTGTTTGATCTCCAAATCAAGCAACACCAGGCCGTGATGTTACCCCAAATCAAAGTGTCTTTTTTCTTCCTCTGTCTCATATTTACTTTTGTATACCAACCAATGTGCCCAGTGTGCTAATGATAAGCCACGGTGCTAATCATGTCGACGTCCATTTGCCTTTTCTCACATATGGTCTGCTAGTTGGCGGTCAGACACGCCGGCAACATATTCCTGCGGTGAGCCTCTTCCAATCAGAAGGCTCTCAGGCACTTGCAGAGCAAAACAGACACATAAAAATAGCCCAGCCTTGAGGTTCACCAAGAGGCCCTCTACATGTAGCTGGGCCACACACACTCACACATACGTGGATTTATTTAGTAGTTGGAGGCCTTCATTTCAAAAGAACTTCGCAATCAATAACATGAACTTTATAGCATAAAGACGGGCACAGCTGGAAGCCCTGTTGCGTTGTTTGTGTCAATGTCAGTTGATAGGGGAAACATACCTTAGGGAGCAAGGCCAGGAAATTTTACATCCTCAAAATACTGTTTTGTTGCAGATCAATGCGAGCCTGGTAATAGCGAGTTCGATTTGTAAGCACGTGTTCATTTAAAGCCCCTTGCTGCTTGTAAACAGCCCACTAATCTCCAACAACATGATGATTGGCACTGTTTCTCAAGCGGTTTGATCACTTTGCAGGAAAAAGGTGAGAGAACACAGCACCTCAGCTGTTTCCTGTTTGTGTCGCGTGAGAAAATGTGAAGCGATGTGGCGGTGCCAAGAGTCGGCGGCACAATGCGGGAAGCGACAGAATGGAGTGTATCGGGGATTTGCAAAGACGATAGATGCGTTTACGTGTAAGAGCTGAAAGGAAGTGAAAGAGTGAGCGTGTTGCATAAAGGGGGAAAGTTTATAAAAGAAAGAAGATAGCTGACAGGAAGATGTAGGCCTCATCCTCCCCACAATGAGTACATCTATGGGAGAACACACACACACACAGTGTCAAACACTATCAAAACACCCACAGTTGAGTCGTAACAGTCAAACAAGTCAAACAAAGTCAACACACACTCATTAGCTTTCAGTACAAACATAGGGGTAAAGGTTTAAATCCGATGTTTGACACCACGTTCCCAACTCATTGTTTTGTCCCCGACTGAGACTGTGGCAATCAGATATAGATAACAAAACGACCTACATAAAGTGGCAGCTTAATGACTAACCATGGCAAACTCATTTCCCTATGGCACTAATATGTTACTCATTACACATCAGATTGCTTCCCGGTCAAAGACAAACAAGACGGGATTGGTTGAATAATGCAGTGAAGTCCCAGTGAAATGTGTCAAAATAACATGTTTTTTGCATCCTTGTGTTGGTACAGTGTATGGTAGGGAGGATCTACAGGGAACGGAAGAGGAAGTTGACAAAAACTGGCAAAAGAAGAAAGATTTTGTAGCCAAGATAACTATAAAACTTCTTTGATTAGTTTCATACTATACAGAGTCTGTTCTGTGTAAACAAACTGTTCAGAAATGAACCAAATCACTTGGTGAAAATGTGGCTGGTAACACTATGGTTTATGAATAGAAGAAGTTCACATGCCAGGTCCACTCGGCATCATGTATTGTGGTAGTTAGATGACTTCCTTTTTGTTGTTTTAGCTTTGTTCCAACTAAGTCAAACATCTTTCGTCAGCAATATTGATACAATTTGGACAGCTGTGGAGGCTCAGTTTCATATTGACATAGCTGGCATAGCTACCACCATTTTCACATCCCAAACTAGAAAAAACAATCAGATTAGGATTACTTCTGGGAATGTAACACATCCCTAAAGCGCATTTCACAAATGAGGTACCTTAGACAATTCGAACAATATGTCAGTCAGTGAGACCCGCACTCTGTTGCAGCTGTTGCGGTTGGGGGTGGGGGGTGGCGGATTGGTGAGGGTGGTTTATGTACACAGGGGCATATTTATGCTGCGACACCTCCACCCACTTTTGGCAGTGGCCTAAGTGTGTTCCACTTATGCCGTGCATTCCTGTGCGCCGCATTCACGCTATTGGTCAACTTGTGTCGAGTGGCTGGAAGCACACAATAAACAGACAAAGGGGGAGACTAGGTAAATTACAACTTGTACACATCGCTCCAGAGACAAATGTTTTCTGTACGTGCATGCACTCATGGACAGAGTGTAATACTGTACAACAACCAAACAAATAGTTCCCAGTGAGCACAACATGAAAGCACACAATTAAGAGTGAGGGGGTAAATGGATGCAACTCCATAATACCTCTCATATGGGAAACATCTGCAACCCTTCTCTGTTCTATTCTTCTAATGTTCTAAATAACTAGCACTTAGGACTCAAGTCAATTAGTCAGTGTTCTGCCATCTTCACTTAGTCCACATTTTTCTTTTTATGGGAACATTTTCAACACCCACCCCACTGCACACAACACTTTTGGCTACTTATTGGCTTTCCACCACGGCCGGAGTTGTTTTGGCAATATGGGGGGGAAAAACATAAGAACATTTCTGTGAGAAGCCAGTTGAAGTGCTGACCTCTCTAAAAAGCAACAAGAGCCTCTCGGTGGGGCGCAAAAGTTGTTCTGAAGGTCGGGAATGTCGCAGTCCTGTGACTCTTCACTCTGCTGTGAAAACTCGTGAGTTGACTCTGTTTACTCGCTCTGTCATCATTGGCATATTTCCATGAGTGTTGGCAATGCAGTGGTGAAAAATAAAAGCTGCGGCACACCGCTAAAAATTATTCCATAACCCATGGGGAAAAATCAATATGAGCCGCGTCAAATGCCAGACTTCCCTCTCTATGTAATGTTTGATGTTTGTCCTCAAAGTTCACAGCGTTGTTGGGCTCCCCCCTTTGCTGTGGCGAATATTTTTACTAGATTGCCATAAGTGTGAACCTTCTACAAGGGTACGTTACTTCTTCACAGATGCCTACATCTTGTTCTTACATATCAAAGACAATGAAATAAAAAAAACATGTTTTAAAGATGATACGAAAGTGGTATGATAGAAATTTAGGTTTTGCGTACCGCAGCAACTGAAAATTGGGATAATGAATCGAAACCTGAAGTGGGCACATAAATCAATTGCATAATTTTATTGCAACAAAGGAAATCATCAAAAGAAGTGGAAAGACAGAATCTAGTATATCCGCTACATTCATTACCACCATATAACCATGCAACTTCACTCACTTCAACAACTGAGCAAAAAATGAACCGTGAGGCCAATTTGCGCCATTTCTCCTTTGCTAGCAGATGCTCACATTCTAGACGAGTCTGAGTGGACAAAGCCACCAGTTGCTGAGGGTGGAAGCCTCCTGGTCGTCTGCCAGCCGACATGGGAGTGACCACGCTACAATGGAGGGTGTGAGCTTGCTTGGGGGGGGGGGGGGGGAGGTTAAGGCAGAGAGCCTTGAGGGGGGTGATAAGAGGAGATAAAACCAGACAGATGGAGCAGACAATGAGGCATAGACACCCAAACTGCATGTCAACAACGCTCAGCCCCCTCTCTTAAGGTCTCCTTTATCTCCCCGAGTGTACCAAACTTTCTTTACATTCTCATTCCGCTGCCAACTTTGAGTCAAAAGTTTGCAAGTAATCACATTTATGGCTACATGCTCCTCAATAACAACAAAGAACATGTTCCTCCTTCCTTTTCACACTTATTGTGTCCTGATCTGTAAGAAGGGGAGTGGGAATACACAGCATCAAGAAGTTGATCCTATCTTTTAAGCTTTCCAACCTCAACTGTCTCTAGACCCACGAAGCTCTGTCCTTTTACTTCCGTCTGTCATCCAAACCCCTGGGCGTTATTTGACCATTTTTTGGCTTTTTGTTGGTTCTGACCAAGCCATTTTAAAATAAAATAACACCCAGGGGTTATGCGGCTCTCATCCCAAAACAAAGATCACTTTTCTTGGCTTTGAACTCCCCATTGGAACAGGACGCCACACCTTTGACATCCGCATGAATATGAATAAGTGTCGTTGTCAAGAGCAGAAAATTTCCACACCCATTCCCGATTTAGGTATTGTTTAAGGTGAATAATAAATCTGCACCAATGTTTAAAATTTCCTCGGCCCATGTCCAAGCGTTCCAAGAAATATCCTGGGACAACAACAAAAATCAGTGGCAGAGGTAATAATTTACGATGAAGGACTGTTGTGACTGACACCTATAAACAGTAAAACTCCATGCATGTGTGAATACAATGGTGTGTTCAGGGAAATTGCCTCGTCAAAGGCAGTGTTGCTCTTTGAGGACGAGCTTAAGAGGAGACAGGAAACCAGATAGAGGTGTTGTTCACCCACACCCAATTCCACATAAATATCCAATGATTACCAGCATTGGGAATGTTACTTTAAAAAAAAAAAAAGTAATTAGTTATAGTTACTCATTACTTGCTTAAAAAAGTAACTGAGTTAGTACTTGAATTACTTCATAATAAAAGTAACTTGTTACCAGGCACTTAAAAAAAGCTTTATATAAAACAATTTACATTTTTAATTTTATTATTATTATTATTATGCAAGGAATTCAAATTACGTCCAGGCTATATAGGGTGTTTTCATTAATTTTTTTGAGTATTTATGTCACACAAAAGCCTCACTCCATAATATGACACATCATACAAAAATAATAATAATAATACTTTTTACATTTGGAGTGGTGAGGTGTGTTCTACCAATGCTACTACAGCAATCAGAATAATAATACAAATAAAATAAATACTGGATAGATGGTGATTTGTGGCACATACGTCATCTACAGGTATTTGGTAGACAGTCCTAGCCAGTCCCTCCAGGATTTCCCAGGCAATTTTTATGATTATTGCGGGCTAAAATAATCAATAATAGATAAAAGAAATTGCCAATGCTATTAAAACCTTGCTTAATACTATCATGGCCAAAATCATAGCCATAACTACTACTATATTTACTCCTCAGAATCATCATCTTCCACTTGATCTCTCTGAAAAACATACACTTTTGTACACTTTCAAATATGAGAGTATGCTTATATATCTTCACTTTATAATTCTACACACATAAAGACGTGTTTAATGATTGATTTACGTCAGAAAACTGCCGAACTCTAGGCTTAACATGCATCATTCACATACAAATGTCACTCCATCTCCTCTATGAGTTTGAGCATATTTCTTTTAACACTTTTCATATGTCTAGCACTTGTGATATAAGAGAAATACAATTGTTGGCGGTATTAATTACACTAGGCGAGCGTGTCGCTATGACTTACCGGTAGCGTTATCGCTGTTGTGGTGCTTGTGGAGTCGCAATATGGCTCTTGGTGGAACATGATTGTCAACAAATCGCTCCTCATGGCGGCCGTTTTTCGGCAAATCTCGACTGTTACTTTTTTATTAATGTCACTCTTGTCAAAGTTGACAGTTCCAAGCGAGGACATGGACTCTTTGCTAAAATGCTAAAATATGCTAAGCCTTAAGGTCCCGAAGGAAGAAAAACGACACGTCCGTCACGTCGTGACACGCTTCCTGCGGTACTACTTTTGTTATGACCCTGTAACTTTTTAGTCCCAAAAAAAGAGCCTTTATTCTTGTAAAAGTACTACTTTTGACCCCGAATAACATTATTCCAATCAAAGTAAAACTTTATTCTGTTGTTTTCTTTTCCTATTCTGTGTGATAATGATACTCTAATGTTTCCATAAGAATTAAGTGAATGTCAGTGATCTGATTTCATCTGCTGCAATGACCTAAATTAGTGGATTACAATTGAGTCATGTAGTACTAATGCATGCGGCCTGTCCGGATCCTTTTTGGAAATTACATTCCATTACACCAGACATTTTGCATTGCACAACAGCTACAGTACATGGTCTACTGTACATTTCCTCTAAATCACCTCATGTGAAGCAAAATCCCAAGTGGAAAAGCTAGTTATGCTCAGTGGCGTAGCTAGAAATTTTTCATTGGGGTGGCCATAAATTCATACTTGAAATATCTAAATAAGTGGTTCTTAACCATGCAGTTATACTCTTCGCATGCCGACCTTGGGCTGCGAGCGCTGACTAGTAGGCTGCATAAAATAATATGTTATGAATTCAATGGATTGGAGTTGTTACAATTGTCAATGCCACTTGGCGGCAATAAGGCAAATGTCAGTTACTGACCTGTACACAATAAGTAGAAAAGGAAACCAAACAGCGAAATTCACGACTATGTATTAAAAAAATCTATATATATGTTGATGCCTTACTTCACCAAAAGACAATTTTTTTTTCTGAGAAAATCTATTACCTGTAGTTGTTTTTGTGTTAGTAAACAGGACTCAAAACTCTGAGCTTGATTTGAGGCAGGAATTCTTTGCCTGTTTGGCATCTTGTTGGATGCCAAAGTTCACACATTAGTAAATGTCTTTTTGATGATCACATTGTTTAATGTTATCTGATATTGTTTCAGATAAGTGTATTTGATTTCATAATTGATTACAATCATAGTATCTGAATGGACCATTTTGTACAGAAATACAGGTTTAAAAAAACTCTTGGTTTGTTTTTAATTATATTGTTTTCTGTAGTTCTTATTTATTAATTGTTTTATTGTGTTAAAATATCAGCTTGTTCCTACTGTACAAGATTGACACATCACATTTCTTCTTTTTGTGTCTAATTTTACACACATCTATTTGTTCAAAACACTGAACATTAAACATACAAATAAATTAAAAAAAACAAGTAAATTACAGGTATGCCTTTTCATGGACTAACATAGCACTAACATACGCACAGTTGTTTGTTGATTTAAAAAAATAATAATATTGAAGGGTCTCTATGTGCCCTGTGATTGGCTGGCAACCAGTTCAGGGTGTACCCCGCCTACTGCCCAAAGCCAGCTGGGATAGGCTCCAGCGCCCCTTGTGAGGACTAAGCGTTTGAGAAAATGGATGGATGGATAATATTAAAGGTTTATAATAATAAACCCACCACGTACGTGCCTGTGCCATTGGATATATTGCCCATATGTCTCCGTTTAGCCTGGCATTTCTAAATCCTGAAATAGCCAGGCAAATAATTCCAGTATATGATGATGCAATTCTGTACAAAGTGCTAGCAGTGGGAATCTAACAAGGAAAATGTGATGAAAGATCTGTATCCTGTATCACCTTATGTAAATTTACACTCTGAAACCCCCTAGCCCCCACTTGGACAGACAGGTGCCAGGTGTTGGTGCCTACCATGTCCTTGTGCGCTTAATCTATTTTTATTATTGACACTGCTACAGAAATAGCAACCCTGTGGCCATTAACAGGTGATTAGTACTATAGTCAACAGAGACATCATATGGTTTTACAGGTCATTTTTACCAATGGATTAAAAACAGCCCACGGCCCAAATATGTTAAGCCAAACATATTTTGACTACCATTTTTGTTTAAGGTATTTTCTTGTTACAGCTCATAATTGAACCTCTACTTTCTTTTTCAAATGCACTTGGCAATCATTGCTGATCTTTTCTCCAGACAGGATATTGAGCATCCTGAATAAAAGACCATTGCATTTTAAGGAACAAGTGAGGATTGCTGTAGTAAAGATCAATGCCGTATGTCAATACTTAGCATCTGAGCGACGTCAGACGACATTCGCTAAGAGTTTGTGGTAGCAGTTTTTTATGGTGTTCTTTATAGGGCTTAATGGTGCAAAAGGAATTGTATACATTAATGAAGACAGTGGAGCAACACATTTATCGGAAAGACACTAAAAGAAAAAAAAAATAGTAAGTCTGTGAATGGCTCACTAAAAGCATTTCATTTCAGACCACCTTCAAGAATGAAATAGTCATCACAATCAAAAATGTAGAGTCATTCTGTGCCATATATTTAACAATGAATCAAATGCCACTGTGGCCTTATGTTTGCCAAGCCATCACTTGCAATCACAGCTCACCACCATAATCACTGACCGCTTTTTTCACCTGCTTGAATTTCTTCCGCCATCTCCTCACCGACTAATCACTGCTGCAATTATCTGTTATTACAGGCCAATTTTGAAAAAATATGTAGCAGCATGGCTACAGGAGCAGCACTGTGGCAATGGGATGACAGAAAATGCCGGTTAATCAATTAGGTCATGTAAATTTACATGCAGTTTATTGAATTCCAGCCTTATGGGAGGGAGAAGTTAAGAATGAAAAGTCTGCTAGGTAACACGGGAACCAATCATGGGGGTTCTGGGTGAAAAGAGCAAGAGGTCGACAGTGACTATGAATATTGGCAATATTCGGGTTTTGTAAGGCCATGTAAACACACGCAATAATCCAAATATGCTCTTATTTGGGTTTTTAAAATACTGAATAAGACCCCTGGATTACCTCTTTCAAAACCCGAATTCTTGCTCATATAAACGCATTCGGAAAACCTCGATTGAACGGCGCAGTATTTTTCGCTGTGCGCATACTTTCCATTTTCTTCTTTGTCTTCTTTTCTTCTTCTTCGCTTATTTTAATTCACAAGGAATTTTGGTCTTTGTAGTACCGACTGCCTCATTTGAATACATTGATTTCTCCGCAGCGTTTTCATATAATTTTGTGTCTCTAAGGTGAAAACGCCAGTTTGTGCCTATTATACAAGTATATAAGTCCGTACTTCTGGCGTGTACCGGAAATACTCAAGTCGATGTAAACAAACATGACGCCGCAGAAAAGAACCACACTTCTGGAGCGAGGAGGAAACCAACTACTTTATTTAGTTGAGTGACATAAACATGATGTCTTATTGTCTTTTATTGAACAAAGTAAGTTAAAAGCGGAAATAATGTTATTTACGTAATTACGTTGTCTGTGCATCGCGGCCTGAACAGGATTATCCAATCGAGCGCAAATGACCATGTAAACGAGCGTAACTCGGTCTGCCACGCATGTAAACGGGTTATCTCGATTGTTTCACAAACCGGAATTCTGACCTTACCCTGAATACTGACTAGATGTAAAAATAAAAATAAAGTCACATTCTGTAGTAGTCTGTTGAAACTAAACTGGTATAAATTGGACTTCAGAACTTGGTCGCGCAAACATTAAGTACAAAAAGTAATTTGTGGTTATTTCTAGAAACCGTTTCTAAAAACATTTTTTTTTTATTTTACACAATGTTCTTTTAAACACAAAACCTTTCTAAAATATTAGACTAATCCAAACAACTTTGAAATTGTGGAGAAATGTGTTTTAGAGGCAAAATACCTGACTCTGTAGGTAGGGTTGGGTCTTGCTCAGTGGACTAGTGGTAGAGTGTCTGCCCTGAGACTGGGAAGTTGGGGGGTTCAATCCCTGGCCGGGTCATACCAGAGACTATAAAAATGGGACCCATTGCCACCCTGCTTGACACTCAGCATTAAAAGGGTTGGAATTCGGGGGTTAGATCACCAAATGATTCCCGAGCGCGGCCCTTGCTGCTGCTCACCGCTCCCTCAGGAGATGGGTCAAATGCAGAGAACGAATTTCCCCCCACTTAGGTGGGTGTGACAATCAGTGGTACTTTACTTTTGCTTGCATACAAATCTTTTGTCGTATTTCCTACTAAATTCCCATCACTATTGTTGTATGGCGATAGAGGTCATTATTTCTCATCTAGAAATTTTAATACAGTATGCAATCCACTCCCAACATACAAACAACCTTACCATTAAACCCTTCTTGACATGAATCATCTTGTTAATCATTGACAAACACACAAAATTGGTGCCAAAAAACAACAACATTGGAGGTCTAACCATGTAAGGGTTTAGTCTGTGCAGAGGATGGTTGCATCCCCTTGCCAATTGGGAACATCAATTACTATATTTACCATCCTTAATGGCCGACAGATTAGATGTCCTGCTTCTGTGCGGACTCTGGACACTTGGTAATGGATTTGTTGTGTTCAATGCACATTTGAAAACCTTTAGTATCATTTTGTGCACCCGCCTAAAAAAGATGTGCGGGAGAGTAGTTTGTTAATTGAAATCAAGAATCATTGCCCAAATGACTCAATTGAATTTTGAATAATGAGCAACAATACTTTCAAGTGACTTTATTTGTTGGAAAAATGATGGAAAGATGGAAGGCTTTTAAAGACTCCTATTCTCAAAAGAAAAGAAAAAAAGCATGCAAAAAAAAAAGGAACACCTGCCTCCCATTCTGCCTTCGAAACATGCCCCTTCATGCCGCAACCACCAAACACACCACTTCCCCAATGTGAAGAATGTTCTTTCACTTTCATCACCATAGATACCCTAGTAAAAGTTCTCCAAAAGGTCCTCCTACAAGTAGCCAAGTCCTGGTCCCTCTGTGTAACCGCCAGCAACAAGACACACACTTGTTTGGCTAGTGCATTGCTAAGCGGCCCATTGTGTGTTAGTTGAAGAGAATTAGGGGGGTAGCGGTGTGTGAGCGTGCGTGTGTTTGTTTTTGCTACATGGGTTGTATTTTTCCAGGTTAAACTAAAATTGCGGGGACATTTTGGTGGTCCCCAAAAGTTCAGACCTCTTTTTGAGGGTCACGACTTGGTTTTAGAGTTTCGGTTTGAATTGGGTTAAGGTTGAGGTTAGGGTAAGGAGTGTGGGCAGGCAATCATTTTTTATGGTTGGGGTTAGGGGAAGGGGCTAGGAAATACATGATGTCAATGAGATATCCCCACAATGATACAAACACAAGTGTGTGTGTGTTTGTTGGGGGGTGGGGACGGGGGGTCAAATATGTTCAACCAGAAAGAAGCCCTGAACAACATGAATTCCTCAAAATAATCTCTTTTGCTGGATTTCGTTTTTTTATTTGTTTTTATCTTTTAATCCCCATCATCATTCTATAGCCCACTGGCATATTGTACCAAACACTAACCTCTATTGTCTAACTAACCACTATCGGCTGTATTGGACAGACACCCTTATAAACAAGGGTGCTATCCATCAGGACGTCCATCTGCTTTTTGTATAGATTGTTTTGCTCCATAATAATGTTCTGTCTGTCATTTGCTGTGCATTTGTTTCATGTAGACTGCACCCCGTGGTTGGGGTGTGACTGTCACTGCATGGTCAACTGCAATCTGCATTTAGGCCACACAAATAAGCAAACTTGAACAATTTCATTTTACAAACGTGTTGGCCTTTCATCCATGGACTTCAAGCAATTTAGGTCACTAAAATGCTAAAAAGCTTTCAGAAACTAGTTCTCATTGTTTACATTTGCAGTAAATTATTTTGGCTTTAACCGTATGCTTTTTTCATTTACATTTTCGTCCATTCACCATAGCTGTGTTAGTGCCTTTTCTGTTTTTGTTCTTCATTGGCCCTCAATAAGCCTCACACCACCTGAAATTTTATTTTTGGTATGCCGGCATATGAAATATTTGGTTGCAAAAAAAATCAACCCTTATTCATCGTCTCAGGGCATAGAAGTTCTTTAAATTTAAGATGCCTTTGTTTCTGGTAACCCTTATTTCCTCATCGTTATTTGTTTCTAAGTCTGCCACATGCTTCTGAAAAACACCATAATGTCTCAAAATGACTCTTAGTGCTGTCCAAGGGAGCCTTTCAAGCCACGTTTGGCCCACTGAACGTGTAAAAGGACGGGCAGGTGCCTGATGGGGCACCTCTGCGGTCTTTCTGAAGGCCTCGGTGGATGCCCAGCATGTGAGAATAAAAGGCCAGAAAGCGTCACAAAGACAAACCAGCACGGAAAGGATAGAGCTTTCATGTCCAGGAGGTGGGTAGGATAGCCTTCAAGCGCGGTTCTTAAGACCAATAAGAGAACGCTTAAAAAGATAGCCCCCCCCCCACCCCCCCAACCTAAATGTCACTGTAAAAACGTGTTCACAAGCCATTTTTCTCCAAATCTCTTAATTTGATAAAAACATCATGATCACAGGATGTTCAATCCCCAGCCAGGGAATAGCGTGCACTGACCCCTGGCTGTTATATATATATATATATATATATATATATATATATATATATATATATATATATGACCCACTTTTTACAGCTCAGACTGTACAACGGTCTGAGCATACTTGGGCGTTTTGAGTTAAAATTTAGTTTGCAATGATAAGGATAGACGACCTTTGTCTAACAATCTCCCTATGTGTTGGACAACTGTCCGGTATTGGCACATTTGAGGATTTTCTTTGATCCTGAGCCACGAAGAGCTCACATGGTCACCATCAGTTACAAACTATAGGAGACCATCCCTCCAAGAGCTGCTCTTTTCCCTCTACATGAACAACTGCACCTCAACGCACCCAGCTGTCAAATTACTGAACTTTGCAGATGACACCACAGTCAATGGCCTCATCAGCTATGATGAAAAGTCTACAAATTGACAGGAAATGGTGTGGCTGGTGATCTGCTGCGGCCAACACAACATGGAGCTGAACACAATCAAAACTGTTTAGATGAATGCACACTTCAGGAAACATTCTTCACCACAGCTGCCCTTCATGCTGTTCAACGGCCATGCATCAACCGTCAAGACCTTCAAGTACTTGGGAATTACTGTCTATAGCAGACATGGGCAAACCCCGGCCCGCGGGCCAAATACGGCCCGTTATGCTTTTCAATCCGGCCCGCCGAACTTATCCAATAAGGCAAAAAAAAATTCAAAATCATTACTTTAATTTTGTCCCTGCAATGCCGCGTTTCACCAATAGGTAGCGCCAGCCGCGGCGCCAGGATTTTTATTGTGGGTGGGCCTGAGGAAAAACGAGAGAAGAACGGGAGGCTACTGCACAGCGGTTGGCGGCTAATTTACAGGCTCAGCAGAATTTTTTTCACCGACAAACTTCAATTCAGGAGTCAAGTACCAAGGCAGATTTTTTGCTGGCGTTCAAATTGGCGAAGGCTAGCAAGCCTTTCTCCGAAGGCGAGTTTTTGAAAGAATGCATGGTAGAGACAGCAAGTCTCTTGTGTCCAGAGACCAAAGGCAAGTTTGAAAAAATCAGTTTATCACGCAGGACAGTGACTCGCCGTGTGGAACTAATTGATGAAGATATAGTGAGCACGTTAAATAAAAAGGTGGGGACCTTTACGTTATATTCACTGGCACTTGATGAAAGTAACGACATAAAAGACACTGCTCAGCTCCTAATTTTCATTCGAGGGATAAACGACAGTTTTGAGATAACTGAGGAGCTTTTGAGCATGGAGTAGCTGAAGGGGAAAACGCGAGGAGAGGACTTGTATGCACATGTGTCCGCTGTCATTGAGAGGATGAAGCTTCCTTGGAGTAAACTTTCCAATGTCACCACGGATGGCTCGCCAAATTTAACAGGAAAAAACGTCGGACTGCTGTAAAGGATCCAGGATAAACAAATTGCCTCATCACTTCAGCTGGTGTCCTGTCCCCTGTCACAAGAGCCTGAAACAGCACCGCCGGAGCTCCAGTTGGAACTGATCGATCTTCAGTCCGACTCTGCTTCAAAGGAGAAGTTCAAGTCTCTTAAACTGAATGACTTTTATGCCTCACTGGACGAAGCCGCGTTTCCAAACCTCCGGAGGACAGCACAGAAGATGCTGGTGCTGTTTGGCTCGACCTACGTGTGTGAGCAGACGTTCAGCATCATGAACATCAATAAAGGCCGTCACAGATCCAAGTTAACTGACCAACACCTCAGATCTATCCTGAGAATTGCCACAACAAAACTAACTCCAGACTTTGATGTACTAGCAAAAAAGGGAGACCAACAACACTGTTCCCACTGAAATTTGTGAGTTTTTCTACTTATGTTCTGTTATGGAAAATAAGTTTGAAAGTGCGTCTTTTAATTGAGTGTGCCTTTATGCACAGCAGTGGAACAGAAATAATTGACATTGAGTATTTCGTTGGGTAATACTGTAATGTGTTTTGAATGTTGTGTTTTAAATGTTGTTGAAAGTGTTAATCTTTTTTCAATAAATCTTGATTTCTTTAACTTTACGCCTTGAATTGAAATCTATTAAAAATAGATGCAATCACCAGGTTTGACAGATCACAGTGTATGTGCTATTATAATCTATTCACATTTCTCCTCCCACTTTGCCAAATAGTGTGTAAATGCCGCATCTCGCATATTCGTTGAGGCAAACGTACTACCTGGATTAGGGCTATTTTAATAATAATCATAATAATAATAATACATTTCATTTAAAAACAGCACCTTTCAGAACACCCAAGGTCACTTTACAAAGCATAAAAACACAGCAAAAGTTGAGCTAAAACAATAAAAATGAAGCTATTAGAAAAGCTTTTTTAAATAAGTGGATTTTGCACATTTGAAAAACGCAGTCCTTAGTGCACACTATAAGTAAATCGGGTTGTACATTTATCTGTGTGTGTTTACTGTGTTATGAGATCCAAATGCTCCTGGTCCGGCCCATCTGTCAAAATTTCAAACCCATTGTGGCCCGCAAGTCAAAAAGTTTGCCCACCCCTGGTCTATAGGGATCTGAAGTGGGAGACACCCAACATCAACTCCACCCTGAAAAAGGCCCAGCAGAGGATGTACTTCCTGCAGCTGCCGAGGAAGCATGGCCTGACACAGGAGCTGTTGAGCCAGTTCTATAGATTCACTGAGTAAGTCCTGTGTTCCTCCATCAATGCCTGGTGCTGCCCCAAAAAAGGGCAAAATCCGTTGCGACGGACAATTAGGACTGCCAGGGGGAAAAAATCATCTGTATCACCTAACCCATTCTTGAGGATTTTCATGCTGCAGGAACCAAGACAAGGGTAGGCAAAACCCTCTCTGACACTCCACACCCGGGTCACACTCTTGCAGCTTATCCTCCATGTGGGCGGCCATTTTTCACCACCACACAAAAGCCCCAAATGTTGTCTGCAAATGTGATAATTTCTTGCATTACTGCTGCTGCTAGACAAGAGCACATGTTCCAAACACACTACTGTAGAACCACACACAGACAGTGACCTATAATGTGAATATGACAGTGATTTCTACATGTTGCGTCAGCACTCGCGCTTAGCAAGACAAATTTAAAAGGCTATGTTGCCTTTGGGGATATGCATCACTGGAGTGGGAAGATGGAGGAAGGAACTGGGTGTGATAAAAATATATAAATCTGATGCATTATTGTAATAGGTAGGAAGAAAAATACATTTAACATCATGAAATGAAAAATATTACATTAGTGTATTGAAGTGGTAGACGGATGATGATTGCATTATTTACGCTCATGCATGGTAAGATGGGCAATTGATATTGCCTTGGCTCAGGAGTGAAGTTACATTCCACATGCCACTCATGTCCCAGCCTTTTTGTCAGGAACATAGGGCCATAAGGTCAGTATACAGTACTCTAATACCCTAGAGCATTGATGGTGAAGGCAGGCCAGGGGGTTGAAGCGGAGGGGGGTTGTTTTATAATTGATTATTGCTCAATCCCAATACTGGGGTCTAAATGAGAGGCTAGACAGCGGATAAATTAGGGACAGACTGACACCTCTGTAGCATTGCCCCTACCAAATGTTATTCAATTGTTTGGACAATTACCCGGGCCTGTCTGTGCATTTACCTGATATTTCCAAGACATACCGCTAAAAATGCAGTTCCTCCCAAATTCAAACGGTAAATAAAGAAGTGTGCGTGTTGCGTGCGTGCACGCGCGCGAGCACATCTATGTGTTTGATTCCATTATCCGTATCTACTGATGAGTCTGTCTGATCCTAGACTCCCCGCACATTTAATCCCAAAACCCTTCTGTTCACTGCCACTGCATTATGTCGGAGCTTGCGTGTGTGTTTTGGGGATTAATAGTTCTAACATTGTTCGGTTCGATCAGTTTCATAGAGTAAATGAGCATGATGCCTGCTTAATAAAACCGGTAGTCCATTTAGTGGGGTTAAAAATTCAATCCCAATTGGGGGGGGGGGGGGGGGGAATTCTGGCCAAAGGAGCCAACGTCGCTCTACAGTATTTAATACCACTCACATCTGTCTTTATGTCAAAAAACATTCTAACTCCTATTTTATGTCACTTTGCTACTTACTAATTAGAAGGCTCAATGTTTTTTAGAATTCACAGAACCTTGATGGGAAAGGCGCACACCAAATGTACATGTTGGCTGTCCATCAAGCTGGCTGCTGTGGAGAACTACAGTAAAATACATTTGAGGGTCGCTTCCCATCAAGGAGGCACTAATTCATGCATACAGCAGGCTGTACGGAGGCCCACCTGCAGATGAAATGAGGCAAATACGAGAGGTGATAGGGGGATCTTGTGGGATGGTGAGGGGCTGGGGGTGTTGGTGGGTTAGGGTTGAGGGGACAATGGCTGAGAAAGCGAAAATGGCGACCGGTGGCAAGCAGCTCACGCTTGATCGTTTTTTTCAAAGAAGAGAAGCATCAACCAGTGCTAAAGAGCACATTGATGACGACGATGATGATGATGGTGACTCCGAGGTTGACGCCGAAGTTGGAAGCATTGGCGCGGCAGCTATGATCACGTCATAAAGCCTCACCGGCTAGCGATGCTAACGCCGGAAAACGCGGAGCACAACCGAGCACTTCTGCTCAGGCGGATGACAAGTCCAATGCATATTCATTGGAGGAGTGGGTACAATCTGATCACGGAGAAGACACTGGTTATGGACTACGATGTAAAGGAATATAAGAGTTTGTGTGCGTGGGGGTGAAATACAGGATGTGTGTGATGGACGTGGACGTGTTAGGAATGGAATGTTGCCAACAAAGGATGCTAATTGCAGGGGGAGATGCAGAACCGTGATAAGATCAAAGTATGTTGTAAACCACATTTGTTTGACATCGGGGCGGAAAAGTACAAAACAGGAGAAGCCACCCAGTGACGCTGCGGATGAAGATCAGCCAATGAAAAGCAAGCTAAAGTTAAACTGCAGAAAACACATAGCCAATAGAATAATGCCAGGATGCCTTTGTTTCTGTGTCATTTAAATATTGTGTAGTATAACTATTCACTGGGGCAACTCGGATGAGACTACGTTGGCTGCTTGAGACAGAGACGTATAGAATTGTATGGGTAGGGACCCGGGACCCCAGCTGTGATGTATTAGATTTGAGTGTTAGGAATAAATCCACTCGTGTGTGAAAATGCCGGCTTCCTGATACCTTTCTATTGCAGAACGAGCATGCTATTGTTGGATGGGTGATAGTTTGGTAAGGTCACAAATTGGAGTCAGATTATTAACTTAAATTTATATTAATATAGAAATAAATTCCAACAATTATGGTGACCCCGACGTGATGCAAGAGAGGTAAAAAAGAAGTCTGGGACTTCAAGAAAACCACAAGAGTCTGGGACTCGAGGATCTGGGATCCAAGTCCACACCAGGTGACGACCTGATAAAGAAGCCATACCTCCGACCGTCTTTTCTCTTGGATCCACAGTCAAATAAGGTAAGCAGATTCCTTTTCAAATTCTGCACATTGGCAACGCTAAATTATAAGAGAAAGGAGGAGCGGAACGGCGTAAAAGTGTAAAAGTGTGGACATTAGTAGGGTATAAAATCTGGGATTTACCTACTAGAATAGGTCGCAACTATTCGTGGTTAGATACGGTGTAAAATCTGGGATTTACGTATCGATACGGTTTAAAATCTGGGATTTACGTATCAGTGTGGAAGCGGTGTGAATGTAAAAACTAAAATTGAACTGCAAGAGAAGTGATTAGGACACGCGCGAGTGGATTTAAGGATGGCAGAGAAGAGAAAGTGTGATGAGGGTCTCGGGTCCCCTGGAGTCTGGTCGGAGATTAATGGTCATTACGCTAAGATGGAATCACAGTTGATTAGTGGAATAGAAAGTAAGAGAATTAAGAAGGAAAGAGAACGGTGTCAGAAGTTGTTTCGGAAATTAAAGAAGGATGAATTGTTTCGCGGAGAACCTGGAACATGGGGTATGTCGAAGTTAGCGCGGCAGTTACAGGAAAAGGAGAGCAGAATGTTGGCAAATATTCAAGATATGGAGGAGGAACAGAGCCGAGTCGGATGGCGAAAGCGTCATAAACTTGGAAAAGAAGTTAAAGATGTAGAGAATGATAGACGGGGCATTCACCAATTGGCGACTATTGCGATTGCGCTGGCAGCGATAAGAGAGGAAAAGAAAGAGGAAAAGAAAGAGGTTGAGTACCACGGGGGATTGGCTTTTGGGTTGATTGTAGGTGTGTTATTAGCCGCTAAGTGTTGATCACACTTAAGTGAGTGCTGTTGTGTGTTGTGCTATCAGCGGTCTGTGTTGATCACACAAGACGTCTGCTGGGTTAAACGCCCGTTTATTGACGGTGCGTGGTGTGATATTAGCCGTCCGTGAATTTTTTACGTTCGAGGGCTGTGTGTTATAAGCCGCCGTGAAGATCCAGGATATATTTGTTGAAGTCGCGCAAAAGGTATTTAATATATGTTTCGTTTTCGTCTTGTTTGTGTTTGTCTGGAAAAAAAAAAGAAAAATATTTTTTGGGGGGGATTAATGAGAATACTTTTGATCTGTTATATCGCAGTATAATAAGTGAGACGTCACTGACTTTATAAATATTAAAAACGACTAATTACTACATATTATGGACGAAAAAATTGACCGTAACTAAGGAGGTTTGCATAGACTTCCGGTCGAGAGTCAGAATTGGTCGCTAAGCGAACAGTGAGTTCATGATGCTGGACGCATTTCCACCACGGCGTCAACGTAAGTATGAAACTCTTTTAAATGTATGAATGCATACGAATTGTGATAGTGGTTGGTTCTCACCGTTGTAAAATGTGGTGTGTTTGTGGAATTTGATTGTGTAAACAGCGCCAGACGCTGATTACCTCCGTGAAAAACACTTCTATAAGTTTCTTCGAATGGAAGAAAAGTTAGACGGTGTGGGGTCGTGAGCCAAATGTTGGTTTGTGCTAGAATGTTAGCGTTGGATAGCTTTGTGAAAGTTGCGCGGAGGACGGAGTTAAGTGATTTTGAGAATGAGGAAACTGATGCTAAGCTAGCGGCTCTGCCAGCGTACGAGTTTTGCGCAGGAGATGAGTTTTTGGTAAGATGCTACCGTGCGAATCTGTTTTTAAGGCTAAGGATGAGTTAGCTGCAGGCAGCCGCATCTGTTAAGAAATTGGAACATAAATTGGATGAAGTGTTGACTGTGGAAGATGACCCGGGGGGAAAATTTGAACCAAGCGAGAGCTCTTGGCTTAGAAATGAAATGTTGAGTGTACGCGTTTGTTTGTTTGTTAAGCTCCATGGTGTGTTGTGGCCACGCGTTTTTTCGTTGTTTGTTTTAAATTGTGCGCGACGTGTCTGTGTCGCAGCCGTAACGTTGCGATGGATTGTGCGCGAATAAGTCGACATTTGAGCTATAAGTACGTGGTGAAGTTATTATTAGACGAATAAACGGTGTATTTTACAAATGAGTGCGCACTTCAGAGAGGTTTGTGTTCGTCTGTGGTTCAACAACTGAGACGCCACTGAATTAAGTTGAGGAGTTGATGTTGTGTGAGTGTTTGTTGAGCCCAGTTGGTGAAATGTTTGGAGCATGTGTGGATTGTGTGATTTTTTTCCTTGTTTGTGTGCCTGCAGGGAGTTTGTGACTGTTTGTGTGACTCTGACAATGGGAAAGGTGTGTTGTGTGATGTTCTAGCGAGATTTTAGAAATCAAAATGGCCGTTTGGTCTGTTTCTCCTCACTGCCTTTGTGGAGATGAGAAAAGTGCAGAAGTTAAGTGAATGGAAGTGTAAGTTGGTTTGAGACAGTGATTTGTAAGTGTAAGAAAGAAAGAAAAGACGGGTGGAAAGTAATTTTTTCCCTCCAAAATTCTTTGTCCTCAAAAAAGGGTGAAAAAGAATGGTAAGCAGGAAATCTGCATATTTTGAAAGGATGGGGGCCGTGAGCTGCTGTTTTAAGAAGGTGGTGATTTGTACTGTTGTCTGTTAAAATTAAATTAAACTAGATAAAAAAGGACATGGGGGTGTGATAAGTTTAGTCCTCTCTCCCATTGTCTCCATTTGGGAGACTTGTAGTCTGTTGTGTGTGTGAATAGCAGGGGTCGTCTAAGGCTAAATCAAATTGTTCCTGTTATGCGGAAGGACATAGAGGTCTAGGTGTTAACTACAGGCCACTATCATATTATTTTTAAAATCAGATCTGTGTAATATAGTTGAATAAGTAATAAAAACAAATTTTAATTGAAATAGACTTTTCATTTTTGATTTTTATATTTCCCCTGCATCTCTGATAACTTATTCGTAGGTGTGAAAATTATTTAACCTTTGTCCTTATCTGAGTCCCATTCTAGAAGTCTGACGAGCCTTGAAATTCGAAAGGACTTCCATCCAAGTGGCCAGGGTGACTGACAGCTGTCACATGTTTCTTAAATTTGAGGTAACACGTAATGAAGATGTCTATGGTAGACATATGCGTAAATATAGTACTACTACTTGCTATAGTGTAGTGATCAAATTCAAATAAAACCACAAAATGAATAAATTAGGGGTTTGGAAAACTAAATATTTTGGGGGAATTTTTTATTTTATTTTGTCTTGGAAATTGAATGACAACAAGCAGTGTTCTCTTGCTATGATCTCATCTCCCTCTGTCTGTTCCGAGTGTATAAATGTTTCGGGCAGGTTCAATCTTTGACTGAAAGGTGTTTCACTTGGGTGACTCAACCAAAAAGTGCTGGAAATGGAATGAACAGCATTCTCCTGCTATGCTTGATGTTCAGAGTGGACGGCGAACTGAACAATGGTCACTTTCGGGGGGGAAGTGACCACACGGACTACAAAAAGGATGGTACACTGTAAATCCGCTAGTCCTGTGACTGTTCAATGACTCTTATGCATTGTTTGAGCATAATGTCCAGCAACTTTTTGAGCAGACAGGATAATCATCGATTCTGCCATGACGAACTTTTCCTGAGAACTCCAGTACACAAAGCCCAGTGCCCGCTTTGAACTTTGCCCTGCATAAACTGCTATCGACAAGGACAGGAAGGAATATGAACTACAGTTGTGGACTCAAAGTTCTGGAATCATCTGAGTTTGGTGCCTGAGGTCGTATGTTGTATTCTGTTTGTAGACATTTGCACTCTGTACTATGTCAGAAAGGAGATGTGGTCTATAGCAACGCAGTTTCGGAAATTGAGAACAGCTTATGTGAATTAGGGAAGTATAAAATTTATTCTAATCTTTAAATACTATATTTTCCGTTGTTTGATGCTTGTTGAATTTGGCCTTCTAGTTTTTTTCCCATTTCTCTTTTATAACTTTGGCTTCTCAGAGTGGACTCAGATATGGAACACTTACGGCGAATTTTCTGGTTAAATTTTTAATTTTGATTAAGCTCAACAGCACTGATCTTTGGATTCCACGGGGAATGCACAAAGGCAAAGTTCCCTGCTGTGTTTTTACAAAGCCCCCACTACTCTGTAGAAGAGGTGAGGTTAGTTAGCATTTTAAGAATACTTTTTGGTTGGTGTAAAGTAGGGATTTTGTTTTGTTTTTCTGATTATAACTCATTTCTTTTATTAGTTGAGATGGCAGATATTTGGAAGATTCGTGACCTGCAATAGATTAATGGGGTTATTTTAAATCTTTTTCTCATCTCTTCCTGACCCTAAAAGTCCTCCGCTGCAGTATCTTAATTTACATCTGCTTAAGTTGGTTGTTTTTCTAATCTACAGGATTCAAATTTACATTACAAACTCTTGCCTCAAAGGCTTTTGTTTTTATGGCTCCTGGCTAGCTCAGCTGGAGATCTTTTTATAGTTCTGGTGTTGGCCAAATTGTCACAATTTGGTTGTTTTTTAATCTACAGGACACAAGGTGTCTGTTTTTCCTCTTTGAAGCAGCAATTTGGAAGCGGCTGCAGTTTTCACAGTCAGGTCTGAAATGATCAAAATTGATCTTTATCAGATGGGGGAATGACTGGTCTGTCTGTGTATGGTTGAAAAGGAAGTCTGATGTGAGAATGACTGGTCTGTCTGTGTATGGTTGAAAAGGAAGTCTGATGTGAGAATGAAGTTTGGTGTGAGGAATTTACAGGCAGCGAATGAAGAGGATGGGAGTTGGAAAAATAAGTTCTACAAAGATGACAAAAGACGACCCTTATAGCAGAAATACGGTAAGTATGTTCCATTTCAGAAACGATTGAAAAGTATAATTTCTAGAGCCCATGGAATATGCCATTTAGGTGTGGAAGGAACATTGACACACCTAGGTGACATTTTTTCATGAGACAAGTTGTTAAAAATGAACTGCGGTGTTTATTTAAGGTATAAGTATAAATCTCTTCTCAGACTGTTCATGGCCCGGCCGGACATGAATAGTTCTGAGTTAAGATGATGTTGTTTTTAAATGATTTACACTGCTATAATAAGAAACCAGCGTTAAAAATACAGAAATTTGATGTACGATAAAGAGTAACATTATGCTCAGGCATTGGAGCTGTGGATTGAGACCACAGGTAAACACCCAGGCAGCTACCCTGAAGCTGAGATGATGTTCAGGACGGCGATGCTGAACGGCCTCCCAAATGAGGTGCAAGCGATTATGAGAATTGAGACTAAAGGACAAAAGTGGTACCATTACTCACAGTTGCGCCCGGCCCCAGACTTTGTGCCTGCCCAATGGTGAGCTTAAAGATTGACTGCCCGGACGGGCAGGTCAAGAGAGGGAATGTGAGGATGGCGAGAATTGGATCAAAATCGGACTCGGAAGTGTCTGAACAAAAACGACGACGATGCAAATGTTTAACTTTATTGACTATTTTGTTTGCAGGCTTGTGCTTTGTGTGGACTATGTTAGCGTTTGAACATATGGTGCGGGATGATAGAAGTGATGGAACGAAAGGAGAACGAGTGATGGTGTATCATTCCTGTAATGGAACGGTATGGTATGAAGCAGAGCAAGATGGTGGTAAGACGCTGACACAGACACAACAACTACTGTTAAATCTGAAGTGTAAACAACCGACACAGGTGAACACTTGGGTGAAAGTTACATGGGAGTGGCCCTGGGATTGGAAACATCCAGGAGTCATGGTGTAATGAAAATGTGTCTTTGCCAGCAGGAATACCTCTCGCTCGTGCTGATGTTTGGCTGTGGTGTGGAGAGAGAGTGTTGTACGATAGGCTTCCCCCCAATGCCTCAGGTAAGTGCGCCCTAGTAACGCTGATCATGCCAATTAGTGTGACAGCATTAGACATGGCTAGGATAAATTGGGAAGGAGTTAGACAGTGGGGAAGAATCCCCTTCCTTGGGAGGAAGAAAAGGGACATGCAAGAATGGTTGAATGCAGGAGACCCCACATACATAGATGCAATTGGAGTTCCGAGAGGGGTCCCTGATGAATACAAATTGGTGGATCAAGTGGCGGCAGGATGGGAGAGTATTTTTCTGTTTATTACAGTAAACAAAAATGTGGACCGGATTAATTATGTCCACTATAATGTCCAACGATTGGCGAACTTTACCACTTCGGCACTCCAGGCAGTGCACGAGCAATTAGCAGCCACGTCTCTTATGGCATTCCAAAATAGAATGAGTTTAGATATGGTGTTAGCTGAAAGAGGAGGAGTGTGTGGTATTTTTGGGGAGCAGTGTTGTACTCTGATCCCCAACAATACATCTCCTGATGGTCGCCTTACTAAGGCATTGGAGGGTCTGCGCACGCTAAGTAATAAAATGAAAGAGCATTCAGGCGTGGACACCAGTTGGTACTCTGACTGGTTAAACGTCTTTGGCAAATATAAAAGCTTGATTGCATCAGTATTGATGTCTATCGCGATGTTTTCCGCTATTATGGTGTTATGCGGCTGTTGTTGTATTCCATGTATCAGATCATTGACTGTTCAGACAATTGAACGCACGTTGGGGCCACTACCGCCGGGTGGTCAGTATATGATGATCCCTCAGAAGGACCCCCAGGAAGCGGAGACAGCTGTGGCCCTCCGGGAGTCCGGGATGTGAGTATGTGAAGGTAGCCTCAGGGATCTGAGGCCATGAGAGAGAATGAAATTTTATACTGATTTTCTACTAGAATGAAAGTTTATACTGATTTTCTACTAGAATAAAATTTTTTACTAATTTTTAGTTGTTTATCGATTTTTAGCTCATGTTTAACAATAAAAAACAAGGTATTCGAGTGATGACCTCAGTCGTCTGAGGTCATGAGAGGGATTAAAGGAATATAAGAGTTTGTGTGCGTGGGGGTGAAATACAGGATGTGTGTGATGGACGTGGGCGTGTTAGGAATGGAATGTTGCCAACAAAGGATGCTAATTGCAGGGGGAGATGCAGAACCGTGATAAGATCAAAGTATGTTGTAAACCACATTTGTTTGACATCGGGGCGGAAAAGTACAAAACAGGAGAAGCCACCCAGTGACGCTGCGGATGAAGATCAGCCAATGAAAAGCAAGCTAAAGTTAAACTGCAGAAAACACATAGCCAATAGAATAATGCCAGGATGCCTTTGTTTCTGTGTCATTTAAATATTGTGTAGTATAACTATTCACTGGGGCAACTCGGATGAGACTACGTTGGCTGCTTGAGACAGAGACGTATAGAATTGTATGGGTAGGGACCCGGGACCCCAGCTGTGATGTATTAGATTTGAGTGTTAGGAATAAATCCACTCGTGTGTGAAAATGCCGGCTTCCTGATACCTTTCTATTGCAGAACGAGCATGCTATTGTTGGATGGGTGATAGTTTGGTAAGGTCACAAATTGGAGTCAGATTATTAACTTAAATTTATATTAATATAGAAATAAATTCCAACAGATGCCACCATGAATGGAGCGGATAAGATGGATCAGAACATCTCTTACCACCCGGTATAGGAACTGAAGGACATGAGGAAGCCAGACGTAACACCACTGTAACGTCACCGTATCATGATCCTGAGAGAAGACGTGATGGCAACATGGCCAAACACACACTGCAGTATATACCTGCTATTCCCCGGAAAAAAAAAGACAGCAACAAAGTGTAGCGTCTGCAATCGCAGTGAAACTAATCTGTTGTGCAAATCCTCCTGCGTCCCCTTGCACGCAGGGGAGTGTTCCAAAAAGAAAAACTGTATTTGAAACATCCACACAATTGTAAATAGTACCACGGTTGCACAAATTTGTAAATAGTTTGCCAAATTGTTACACTGTTGAATGTAAACGTATTTTGCTATCAAAAAACACTTTTTCATTGTTGGTGGTAGTGTTTTACAGAAGTAAAGCACTGTTTAGGTGTTTGTGGCATCATTCATGGAAAAAAAGGTGTCAAATTCACTAGAGTGCATGAAATAATATCGTTTCACAAAAAGCTTGATTTCTCCGTATTATGTTTCAAAACAGAGCATTTGGGTGAAACTAACCATTTTCTATTGTTGATTGGTGAAAAACGGAATAAGGTAGAAACAAACTTTTTTTTCTGACGAAAGATGAGAGTCCAATCTTTCATTTGGTAGTATGTGTGTTTCCATAGTCCAAACACAAAATTTTCTGTGGCCCTTGAAAGATCAGTCAAAATGCTTAAATCGGCTGGCACCCACGGCATCCCTTCTCTGAAAACGTCTGGCAGTCAAAGAGTTAATTTAAATGAAGAAACATAGTGTTTCACTTGAGGCCTTTTGGATCTTATTCAGAAATCATCATGAATACACAAGCAACAAAGAGGCACTACTGCAGACTTTCAAATTGGCATGCACCCCTTATGACATATTGCTCAGTGCCTGTGCCTTAAAGGTCTTGTACCTCCTCTAGTATGCACTGGAGCGCTGAATCAATCTATCTGCATCAAGTTGTCTATGAAATGTGATGTCAAAGGGAAATGGATCTGACCCAGAGGTCTATTGTCCCAGCGCTGTTGTTACGCGCCCTTGACTCTGAGTGATTCGTAAAATTATGTTCACAGGCACGATAGTTGGAGTGGGAAACTTAGTTGGACAGAAAGCATAAATGCGAAACTGACTACAAGCAAGGCCAAGTGTGACAAAACTGAAAGTGTAAGATTATCTATTTTATGAAGTTGGTCCGATTTAAGACCGACTCTGGACATAAATTGAGAACTATAAACTATGGATGAATGCGGTGTCATGGCGGATTTAGATGAAGGTGAATGTCCCCCACAACTAATGACTAATTAAGGTGTCATTTGAGGGAATGTCTTGAGACGCCTCCCCTCTATCTCCACGCCAGACAAGGATGGGCTTCACGGTGGATTTCATTATGGCTTCCTTCCAATGGGACAAACAAGGAAGGAAGTAGGGCAAACATCAACGACAAGCCGGAGCGTTCCCGCTACATTTTCCCTACAAGTGGTGCCTCTCACCTGATCTTTTCAGTGTATGCTATTACGTCGGCCACGGGGACCACAGACTCAGCACTACCGCTAATGTATGTCTGTCTTCAGCCGCCACCCCACTGGAAGCATCTAAACATGAGAAGAAATTAGGTCAGAGTGTCATGAACGCCTGTGCTGTGTGCCCGCTTGCACTTCATATGGCAGTGAATGTGGCATGTGTGTGTGTGTGTGTGTGTGTGTGTGTGTGTGTGTGTGTGCGTGTGTGTGCGTGCGTGCGTGCGTGCGTGCGTGCGTGCGTGTGTGTGTGTGTGTGTGTGCGCGCGGTTTCAACGAGGTTACTGTCAGAACATGGGTAGACATTTTAGCAAATTATCTGATTGGCTGTTGAAGGCAAGTTGTTGACGAAAAGGAACAGACCCCCTGCAGACTGCATCCACTGCATCAGACAATCACACACAAACACACCCACACACACAGCATACACAGTGAAATTTGTTACTATGCCATATTCATGGTCTCCCGCTTTGGCGAGTTCATTTTTGATCTTCTGAACAAGTTGATAGATGTAGGGCACCACGGGGTTACTGTTAACAACCTTAGATTCACATTGGTTCCTTTTTCCTGTCATACAGCTCATCACTAGTGAACTCAGATTATTCGCAAAACAAACGTGATACTGCCATGCCAATTATTTGCATGTGTAATCGGTGCTAGAAACAATGGAAAATTTCTTTTTGAGGACTCGAAGAGCATCATTATGCAGAAAAAAAATGGGGCAATGTATGCATCTGTGTGCTTGTACCCATGCATGTAATAAGAGTGAGGTAGAGCGAAGTGGTGTCGCGTGATTACGCTGAGTATATTTACTGGATGCGGCATAAGGATGGCTTCATATTTTCTGTGTGTGTGTATAATGCTCATGCAAGGCAAAGTATATACTTGTCACTTTAGGTTCGCCCCTCATAATTATGGCACAGTGTCATACAAGAGTCAATTGGTCGATGATTTCATGGCTAGACCAGCATGTGTAGTGTTAGGGCTGGGTATCGATTCAGATTTCCAAACTGGATTCGATTCACATTCATTTTCAATTCAGTTAAGGATTTCATGCAGTACCAATTTTACTTTCATATGGAAGACATTTTCAGAAGTATCAATACTGCAAATGGAAACTTCTTGCTTTTACTTGGTGCATGAGTATGAAGTATGAAAAAATATATGAATATTTACATTTAAAATTGATGCAGTTACATTAATCATGTATGTTTTATTGAACATGACCTGATCAAAACTATCATAACTATAAAACAATTTAAAAAATAATATTTGAAATTGATTACAACCACAGCACTATGAATACTACAGTACTTTTGCATTTGGTCGCCATATTTAAAAGTATCGATTCATGGTTTTATGAATTGGGCTATGAAAAGGAATATAGATTCAATATAAATGTATCGATCTTTGAAAGTCTTTCAGTGACTGTAAATCACGATTGGTGCAGTAAATTATTTATTGATGCCTCTTTTGTGTGTGTTTGTTTGTGTGTGTGTGTGTGTGTGTGTGCGTGCGTGCGTGCGTGCGCGCGTGCGTATCATGCACCCCCAAGACGAATACAGAATGTTGATAGACGATGCAAAATTAAAATTAAAAAGAATAAAGGAATTTAAATTGCAAGGAAAACTTTGCAGTAGTAGGATGACTCTTTGGCCGCTATTCCTTAAGAGGAGTCCTTTATTGGGACATCTGTGCTCAGGCAAGCATCAAATATACACAGTAAACTGTTTAAAAATAATAATAAAATAAAAATACTTTAGGTCAGAAAGAAACAAATTTTTATTTAACAAGATTGACCCTCGTGAGGACAAGCGGTTAGGAAAATGATGGATGGATTTTTTTTTATTCAGGTGGGCAGTTGATCAAAAAGGCCATCCAGTGTTTTTATGGTGACCCTCACCTTGAGGCAATGCTCCACCAAACCCAAACGTGATAGAACAGCTTCCAACACACCATTAATGTCACATTTATTAAGCAATTTTCCAGGAAAAGCGAACAAAGGGGTGTTTTGTTTTCTTTTACTGCCACGGTTTATGATGTGACAAATGAAAGTTCATTTGCTAGCAATAGCAAACATACAGTATACGTATATTCATCTTAGACACTTGTAATGGCAATTTGAGTAAGGGCTATAAGGATCCTATGATGATTCTAATATGCATTTGTGTGTCTTTGTACTGCAACACTACATTATCTTATCTAAAAGTGATAAAAGCATGTGTGCAGCTGAGGAAACAGGTATTTTGTTTACAAGCCAACACTGGTCTTTAGAATTAAGATGCTTTATTTCCACGTTTATTCTTTGCCAGATTGTTTGCAGCATGCCATGTTCTATACAGTAAATGTGACCTGGAGAAGGCTCTGTTGCCATAGGAGATTGGTTTCCCAAGGTCAAAACCATGACTCAGGCAACGGTTCAGTGGAGGCTGCTACAAAGGTACAAATGAAATGAGTGTGCTTGTGACAGCTTTGTGGGAGAGAGGATGCAGGAACCCCAAGAGGCGGACGACAGCAAGGAACGGGAAGCAAGAGGGCAGATAGAGGAAGGAGATAAAAGAAAAGGCATCAAACAATGTACAAGCACCACCAGCAAGCACCAGCAAACTTCATTTCCCACCAGGAACTTCAATGCAAGCACACACCATGTTTGCTCTAATGGGAGTCAAAGGACAATTTACACTTTAAATTAAAGATGATTTCACTAAACACTCATTGTTAGCTTATGGACCGAGTAAGAAGCTAGAACGTAGCTGGTTCTATTTTGTCCCTCCCGAGTCGTGAAAGATTTCATAAAAGGACATTTCCAGGATTCCAGCTTTTTTTTTTTTTTTCTGGAGAGCTCAGTATTGTTCATTTGACATGTCATCATCATTGCGCTCCCTTTTTAATTTTTTTTTATTTTTTATGTGTGTGTGTGTGTGTGTGTGCGTGTGTGTGTGTGTGTGTGTGTGTGTGTGCGTGCGTGCGTGCGTGTATTCATTAGTGCACCTAAAACCTATTAAAAAATCCCATACCGTTCACTTAAACCGAACACTTCAGAATCCAGCCAGAGTCTTGGGGCCGTCAGGAGACCCGAAGAAGGACCAAAGAAAAGAAAGGAAAGTGAAGTCCAGCACCGACCAGACATCACCCACCAGGCCACCAACCAGAGTCCTTCACCAACCCCAGAGACATCTGAATTCCAACAAATCAGGGAGACCTCAAGGGCCCAAAGGATAGACTGAGGAAAGGTAGGAAGGACAGACGAAGCAGAGTGAGATCCACAGACACCAGCCTCCACCGATTCAATGACCTGAGGAAGAAGCAGATTGTGTCTGAGTTTCGGTAGATGCTGGTGTGGTGGATCTGGCATGCATGAAAATCTCCACCAAAGAGGGGAGCCGTCGACCCCCGCCAGGACAGAGCAAGCGCAACACATCAGGGCCCCCCAGGCTGCGGCAGCGCCAAAGGACGACCCCCGGGCCCCGCAGGAGCTACCGGCCGGAGAGCAAACCCAGGAGCAGGAGCGCCCCCCACCCCAATGCGGCCCGCGCCCCGCGCCCCCAACCCAACGCAGCAGGACGGGGCACTGCAGGCCCGCCAGGCACCCCACCGGTCTACAGCCCCCGCTCCCCCCACGACCCCACCCCCCATCCCCCCCCACCATCCACCCCAACCCAGCCCCAGCCGCCCCCAAACCCCACCCCAGCACCCCCCCCCCCACCAGCACTGCTCCATACTGCAGTCTGCCCCAACCGATGGCGCCCCCCCCCCCCCAGTTGTGTGGTGCATTAAAATTGGAGGGGAACTCCAGGGTTCCAGCTGACGTGATCCTCATGTATAAAAGAGGAGGATCACAACTCTTTGACCTTTTCGCGCGGTTCGCTCACGGTGATTCGTTTGTTCCGTTGGTGAAGAGGCCGGTTCTTGCCGCCTCTCCCACACTAAGAGAGCAGCCTGTTGACTTACGCACACTCACTGCGCGTCTATTGGAGGCTGCTATGGATGAGACGACACTTGCTGTAAGCACTGTGACGGATCCTTCTTGCCCAAAGAGAGACGCACTGACTGCTGTCTTGACAGTCGCGCAGTAGCGACCGCTGCTGCGGCGGTCCATACTGTGGTGAACACAACCGATGTTGCGCCTGACCAGGACGCAGTGGCAGCCCAGGGACGGTCACCGTCGGTGGTGGCAATGCCCCCCCTCGCAGGGGTCGGGTTAGCAGGCCTGCTTCTCCTGCTGCCCCTGACCATCAGAGTAAGAAGAGTCGGGCTGACTTAGATTGCCTTGCAGTTGAACAGTTAGGAGGCGAGTGTGATGGCAATACAGGCTCAGTTGGGTAATCAAAACCCTTCTGCTTCTCAGGCCTCTGCAGTGGCGTTGCCCTGTGCAGAGGTGGCCATGCCGGATGCAACAATCCAATTGCCCTCCCAAGATGATGACATCGCCTAGGATGCCGTCTACATCCGGGATTCTGAGGCATATTCGGGGATGGACAAACATGCGGTTTCTTAATCCTATTGGAGGGACTATATGCCTATTGTGAAGTATTTGGTGGCTTCTCTCATCGTCTCCCCTGAAGAAGCCCTTAGAGAGGCTGTGAGATGTCCTAGCCCTCCGTGGCGCTTGATGGACGAACTGGTCATCAAGTCATTCAACGCGGCGGCGGTGGTAGGACGCATGGAAAACGTCCAGGCACATCTCTTCTTGCTCTCTCCGCAGCTTTAAGAGACAACGAAGTGGATGAGGCTACATCGTACTGAAACATGGCTCCTTTCTAGGGAGCATGGCTGTAGTATGTCTTTTCTCATCCAGGCATGCCGTCAGGTCTGGTTAGCTCAATCTCCGAGAGCCCTCCCGGAAGAAACTTCGTCACCTCCCTGTGGTTCCAGGTCAAGTTTTCGGTTTGGCGGTGACAGTACAGTGGGTGCTAATGACACGAGGCGTAAGTTTGATAGCCTTGCCAGGCCCTATGCTCCGTCAAAATCTGGGGGAGCTGCTCTCCCGACCGCCCCTCTCTCACAGGCTGTGCAGACTTTTCGGCCTATGGGGGAATATGGACCTCGTCCTCCATCACAGGGACATGTCACGGACTCCCATAGTCAGCCCCGAGCCATGCACACCACGCCTCGTCCCTCCCGGACCCTTAAATCCGGGAGGGCCAGGGATTGAGCCCGAGGGGCCGGCAGTCGGTTACTTTTCCTGTCGCCATCTTACCTACTGGGCTGCCCTCGCTTCGTACCCATGGGTGCTTTCAACCATGTCTCATGGGTATAGGATTCAGTTCCGACAACGGCCCCCTCTTTCCAACCGGGTCAGAGAAATTGTCATCAGTGACCCGAAAAGGCACTAGCTCTAGATCAAGAGCTAGCGACCCTCCTCGCCAAGTCCGCTATCGAAGCAGTAGATCCCTTGGCTCGTCCAGGGGGATTCTATCCCCCCTACTTCCTCATTCCAAAAAAGACAGACGGATTACGCCCAATCCTGGATCTAAGAGGTCATAACCGTTACCTCAGGGTGTTTCCCTTCCGCATGCTGACTACCTCGCCCGAGGGGAATGGTTCACGTCAATCGAGCTGACGGACGCTTCCTTCAACATCCCTATTGCTCCTCAGCACAGGAAGTTTCTCTGCTTACTGGCAATTACTAGAGTACTCCCATTCAGGCTCTCACTCTCTACCAGAGTGTTCACACATGTCCAGGGATTAGGCACTCCAAGACACGTCTTTTTCTGATGGGCAAATTAACGTCCCCGACGGCACTTGTGCCACTAGGCCTGCTGACCATTGCAACAGTGGCTGCTCCGCTTCCGGCTCAACTGCTAGGACCGTCTGAGGTGTCTCCGACTGTCCAGTCGGATCATGGGTGCTCTCGCACCTTGGGGTCACCGGTCTGTTCTTTCAGTGGAAGTCCTGCTGGGTGTGGTACCTACACGTCACAAAGTTGTCACCACCGATGCCAGCCTGAATGGATGAAGTGCAGTCTGGCAACACAGGACTGCTCAAGGTAGGTGGTCTGCAAGGGACAGGTCGCATCACATCAATGTGCTGGAGCTGCGGGCTGTGCATCTGGCCATTCATTTTCTGCCCATCGTGGCAGGGCGCCATGTTCTGGTACGATCGGACAACACTTCCACTGTGTATCACATCAATCATCAGGGCGGGACGAGATCCTCCCAGTTGCTATGAGCCTCACGGAAGCTTCTCAGATGGGCCGCCCCCCGTCTTGTTAGCCTAAGGCCTATGCCCACAAACACCTAAATAGTGCTTTACTTCTGTAAAACGCTTTCACCAACAATGAAAAAGTGTTTTTTGATTGCAAAATACGTTTATTTCCATTCAACAGTGTAACAATTTGACAAAACAATTTCGCAAACTATTTACAAATGTGTGCAACTGTGGTACTACTTACAATTATGTGGATGTTTCAAATACAGTTTTTCCTTTTGTAACGCTCTCCTGCGTGCAAGGAGACGCCAGGACTCGCACAACAGTTTACTTTCACTTTCACATTGGTCCGTTTTGCGTGCAAACGTTACACTTTCTTGACGGCCTTTTTTTCCGGGGAATAAAAAGCAAGTAGCAGACTGTACACACTTCCTCCGATGAATATGCATTGGACTCGGGGCACTCTCCGTCGTCCGATCGAACGTCCGCCTGTGCGTGCTCGGTTGCGCTCCGCGTTACGACACCGTCATAGCCGCCGCGTCAGCGGTTCCAATTTCGCCGTCAAGCTCGGATTCACCTTCATCATCATCGAGGATGATCACCGTCGTCATCAATGTACTATTTTAGCGTTGGTCGATGCCTTTCGTCTTGTAAGTGTAGAGCTGCTTGCAAACGCTCGCCATTGCCCGTTCCCTCCTCCATCTAGCTCCATCTAACGTCTTCTACTGCCGCGTCAATGCTTTCCAACCACGGAGTCACCCTCATCTTCATCATCTATGATGATCATCGTCGTCAACAATGTGCTTTTTCAGCGATGCTTTTGGTCTTTGAAAAAAACGTCTCGGGTGTGAGCTCCTCGCGACCGGCCGCCATTTTTCCTTTGTCTTCCATTCTCATCTCCTGCTCGACGCTCTAGCTCCGCCTCTACTGACGCCCACCCGATCTTGTCAAAAGAGAGTCATCGCTGCCCTCTAGGGGCCAAAAATAGTCATTAGGCACAACAGACAGACTTGAAACTTTCACCAGACATGCGGAAGGGTTTCCTCTACCCGTTTCAAAAAAAAAAAAAAAAAATCATTGGATGACGTCTTTTGACGTCATTGGCAGTGAAGCGTAGGTTTTTACTTGACGTCTTTAAACGTCAGTGGCAGTGAAAGAGTTAATGGCAAGGCTCCGTCCCCACGTTCGCTGTATGCTAACAGGTGGAAGTTGTTTGCAGAGTGGTGTGCAAGCTGCGGGAGGGATCCCGTGACATGCTCTATTCCCACTGTTTTCGAATTCCTCCAGTCTGTTTTGGATAAGGGGGCTTCCCCTTCCACGATCAAGGTCTACGTGGCGGCCGTGCCATTTCAGCACCGCCACCTGGCGGTCGTTCGGGACTCATAGAATCGTAGTTACATATGTAACTGTCGTTTAATTTTGCAGACAGATCATCTTTTACATAAGCAGACATAAAAGAAAAATCAAAGTTAAAAGAGGCATAGGCCCAAAAGCGGACATAAAAGAGAAAGCACACAAACTATCAACCGAACATACTATATTTAGATCAGTGCTACATAATGCTGATTTGTGTCAGGAAAGTTTTGTTTGGCACTACAGCCTGACAAAAAAAGTTTTTTATGAAAAGTACAGGAGCTTTTGTTTGGGAGAGATTAACAAAGAAAATGGGAAAGTCAACCCAAACATTTTCTGTACAATATTTTCTTTGCAGCACCACTAGTCTAAACACGGAATTCTGATTAATATTGTGTCTATGGAATATAAGCTCAGAGGCAGCCAGTTTGACATGGGGCGTCAACTGAAAATGACCTCACAGTTGCTCATGTCAGTCAAGCAGATGATCTGGCATCACTGCATCTAAGATACCAAAGTTCAAATGATGCCAAACAGTTTTCAAGTTGCCATCTCACCTGTTTTGATTTCTTCAGCATCCCCTTTAGGGGGGCAAAACCTCAATCGTGGTTTATTCTGTATTTGCTAACATCTAACAAAATTCATTACGTCTCATCATTAACATAGTGATTTTCATTGATTCATTGTTTGCCAATTCCCAATAGTCAATTGCTCTCTTCAGACGGGTGTCTTTCCTGCCGCCTTTAAAATGGCGGTGGTGAAGCCCCTTCTGAAGAAAAGCAATTTGGACGCCAGCATTTTTAATAATTACCGACCTGTATCCATCTTACCATTTTTAAGTAAGATTTTAGAAAAAAATAGTTTTTATCCAATTAAATTCTTTTTTTAGATACAAATAATACTTTAAAATTATTAATATTAAAAATGTAGACAAGGTCGTTTTTTACCATCTTAAGAATTTTGCCAGAGGCCGCCCATTTCTCTCGCAGGCCAACACGGAAGTTCTGATGGATGCTTTTATTTCCTGTCGCTTAGATTACTGTAAGGCCCTGCTCTCTGTTCTTCAAAAAAATAATATTTCAAGCCTACAGCCACTTCAGAATTCAGCTGCACGTGTGCTGACGGGGACCAGAGGGTGGGATCACATTACACCAATTTTAAAATCGCTGCATTGGCTCCCCTTGTGCTTCAGGATTGATTTTAAGGTGCTTTTATTAGTTTTTAAATGTCTTAATGGTCTTGGGCCATCTTATTTATCTGACCTGCTTTTACCGTATCCCCCTCGCGGCTCCTGAGGTCCTCTGACAGCAGCCTTTTAACTGTTCCTAGGGTGAGGATTAAAACCCACGGTGAGACTGCATTCAGATACTATGGTCCTCACCTATGGCCTGCCAGAGGGCATGAGGTCTGCAGAGACTATTGTTTTTAAGTGGATGCTCAAGACTCACCTTTTTAGTTTGGCATTTAAATAATCTTTTTTACGCCTTTTATTTATTTATTTATTTATTTATTATTTATCATATTGTCTTTTAGCTTTGTCTTTGCCTTTTATTCTGTTTTCTTCTAGTGTTTAACTGTTTACTTTTAACATTTAACTGTTTTTATTTGGTTGTTACTAAGTTTTTTGCTCCAGAGTTTCCTCATGGGGGAGCCTCAACACTTGGAGGGATGGCTGTCTTCTCCTGTGGGCAGGCTGTCATCCTGGGGTCCCTTGGCCCCAGGGGACTGTGGCGCGCTTCACTCTGTGTGGGGTGGGCCGTGGTCAATTTGGGCTTTGGGATGACATTGCGCCCCGTGGTAGTTGGCAGTCGTCCCTCTCAGTGTGGACGAGCTCCTCATGGGTGTGTGTGCGCGTGTGTGTGTGTGAGGGGATGCTGGGGGGAGGGGTGGGTTATATTTTTGTTGTTTTAATGTATGAAAGGGGTTATATAAATAAAGTTTGATTGATTGATTGATTGGTTAACATAGTGACGCATTGATTGCCAATGCCCAATGGGGGGGGGGGGGGGTGGAATGAGCTACCCGACATACAACAGCTGATTTCTGGTGAACCAAAAGCCGGCAAGATATTTTTGCAAATTCCAGATGACATGGTAACAGCAAGCGCGCAAGCCCACTCGGTCATCGCTGAATGTTTTCAGCGTCCATCTCATGCAGTCTCGTCGCCGGGTAGCATCGCTGCAGCTGTTGCTCCACTTCCTGTCATTATGTAGTCTTGCTGTTTTGGATGTCATACCGTTGAGCAGAAGGCAACAAGCAGCACCACGAGAGCGCAGACATAGAAGTTGGTGAAGTGTGTCTTCTGCCCAGATTTAGTCATGACTGTATAACTTCCTCTATTCCTCGATTGAGCTTTATTCTGTGTCTGGATAGTGTCCTTGAATGTTATCACGTACATCCGGTTAACTTTGTTTAACTGTTTACTGGAAACTTTGTGGTACCGCCCTTCAAGATAGTATATGAAGGTTGTAAGTTCTCTGTAACTTCGCACTTGTGAGAAGCTACAGCCATTGTCTGTAACTCATTTGTGCCCGGAATATTCTGTAGAAATAAAAGCTTAGAAGGAACTGTTCATCGTCTCCAGCCTGTATTCAGATAACCAACATCCTCACTACCCAAAAGGAAACGAACAGGCGGAGGAAAAAGCTTATCCTCCAACATCGGCCAATTTCTATGAAATGTATTAAAATGCCTTATTTGTGAGACTGACTCAGAAGAGAGTTATAATGGGAGCTACAGTATATGGGTTCACCTGTAATTAATATTTTTCATGTGATGTATACAATCACAGTTTTACGTTTCACTTCCTTCATTCAACTAAAAACATTGGAATGCATTATGTGCCTGTTCTTGTGAAGATTTGTATAGTTTCTACACAAAAAGTAGTGTTCTAATTAGAAGCTGATTAACATATTGTTTGTGGTTGTCATTACCAAGATAGCTCCATTGCTCGTCCATTGTGGTATGAGTAGTAACGACTAGAATATATTCTTATGCTGAACCACTAACCTAACTGCATTCAAATTAATTGCTCAAACATTTTATACCAGTTCAGTTTTTCTACAGCAAAATGATCACCTTAGCACGACCATGACACCTTGTTAACGTAATGCTACATATATTTTCTGCAGAACTGCCAACTTAAATTCTGTGGGCACACGATGCCGACATTAGGCAGCAAAGCAGAGCAGACCGATCAGCTGGTAAGATTCATGAAGCATGTTCAAACGAATAGTCATGTCACATTTACATTCTGCACAATGTGGGACTGCAGTTTTATAGGTCAGAACGATGAAACCTAAATGTCACGTGTAAAAAGTTTGCGTGGATGTGCAGCTTCTAAGCAGATGGTGAAGAACGTGACAAGAATCTGGCTAAGACACAACTGCTAGTGGAGGGCATGTTTGTGCCATTGAGTATATGCATAGTAAATGTAATAAAGGTCATAGGGTCAGTTAACATTACAAAATTATTGTACTGTATGCTTTTTAGATACTGTCAATAAAGTACATTCCCATACCCTCGAGTTTCAGTTTATGCAAATGTTCCCAAAGAGCCAATTATTTACAAGCCCCCAAGTCCCAATAATGCACATTTACGAATACAAGAGGCAGTTTCACAAGAACCTGCTGATGTTGTTGAGCTCCATCAGTTGTGTGGGAAGCAAATGTCCCAGAGAAAGGCGGTTATGAAATGGTGGCACGGAGGGTTATGCAAACACAAAGAGCTCATAATAAATAAATAATCACAGATAGGAAAGCCGTTAAGCATTCCTGCTCTTTCCATTTCCCATCATTTTTCATAGTTCGGAAGCAAGTTTTTCATCCCTCAAAGAGGCAGATGGTCTCGCAGCATATGATGTATGTTGTTAGAAGCAAATAAATCATTGGGGAAAAGGAACAAGTTTGTCAAGATGAATCAATCATATGCTTTTCATACAAAAGACCATTGCTACCTGATCACATAAATAAACATAAAGAGTTCTCCAATTGCATTTTAATTTAAGGCTTAATTATTAGGTGGAAATTATTTTTAAACAGCTTGGTAGAACAAGAAAAGGGGTCATGAGTGTATAACAACAATTTATTTTATTGTGTGTTTTCCACAAATGATTTTCTTTACTTTACAGCTGGATTACAGCTCCAACTGTTACCTTGGCATGTATGATCTCATAAGTACTTAGAAAGGGATTTTTTTTTTCAAACAGACCCCCCCCCCCCCCCCGATATAAGTATGGACACTGTTGCTTAGAAACATTATTCTCTGCTTACATGCTGTGTTATTCCCATAATGGATGATCATGCTTCAGTCCCATCTGGGGCTGAGTGTACCCTGTGTGTGTGATTAAAGAGGCCTTTTGACAATGGATGGCAAAGGGAGTGTGGGGAGCCATCTCTGCTCAGCAAAAATTATCTATTCTCCAGAGAACCTTTCATATTTACACTTTGTTTGCACAGGGCTATCGTTAAACTGCAAGCATCCTTTTTTCTCCATTGAGTCTTTGCTCTATTTGGTACTCGATTGAAGTGAGTTATGAAAAAAGGAGTCTGCATTTGTTGAATGTCACAATGAAGCATTGTAGAAAAACACACCCAAGATATATGGTACTTCATTACACTTTTTTTTGAAGTGCTTTCATTCTCTCAAAACTGATATTAAAAACTGCCTTCTGATTGTTTACTCGCCCTGGCTCTGTATTTTGCATATGTAAATATCTCTCTCCCCTTGAGGTAGTGTTTTTCATGGTAAATTAGTCACCAAGCAACCACAGATAACAGCTTAGCCTGATAAAAATTTAACCCATTACATGATGATGGTCCTGTCCTGGCCTCCAAAAGTTCACTGAACACGAAGGCAGCAAACTCAACACCTTCCGCTCATCAAGATTCTGGACACCAGCTTTACCTGTTGACTCCAGGTTTATTGACAATTGAAAAGGTAAAACAATGATGCCCCGGCTGCACAAGATGTAGATAGTTGTATGCAAAGCTCACAGGTCATGGAAAGAAACGAGATGACACTCTGACAACGGCACTATTTCTGCACAACACCGGGCTAAGTGCATTTGCAAAGTTTTCCTTTGGGCATCCGTAGCAGGAAGGAGGATGGCGGCAAACGTGATGCATTAATCATTAATTAATCATTAATTATGTTACATGGCTGTAAGCCATGTAACATAATTAATGATTATTTGATCCACGATTATATATTTAAAAAATGTACGTTGATGTGATGGGACATTTTTTGCATATTATTGAAATCAACAGTGGGTTTTTAAATTGAATTAATTATTAGTTCACCACTAGATGGTGATAAAAAATACACACTGGGGCTTCAATTAAGACAAAGCCTCAGTGTGCATTCAACACAGGCTTTGCGGCTTCACACTATCAGATAAAATGTGTCGACGTCAGCATTGGGATTGCGACAATTGCTTTCAACAAAAAGGGCTTAAGCCTGATTTATACTCAAGTTATGTGTTTTACTTCACCACAACTGTGCCCAAATTTGGAAAAAAATGGCTGATGAATTGTTGAACGCGAAGAACAACTTGATTCTTCTTGTTTTTTGTTTTTTATTTTCTTGAAGATGGAATAGTGGAACAGTTGAAATAGGACAAGTTGGAACAGGTTGAAACAAGTCTGAACAGGTCTCAACAGGTGGGAATAGGTTAATAACCTTTAAAGTAAACAGAAAAGGTATATTATAATAAAGTATTAAGTATTTTGTCAACGAGCTAATAAAGAATAGACATTATGATAATTGATGATTTACAAGTTTAAAAGGATAAATGGCAAAGCAAATGTTTCCTAACACAAAATAATTCAGAATTAAACTAGCATCTCAAACAAAGGAATAGTTTAACTACTTAGAATTGAGTTCAGTCTCAAGTGTTAATTTGAACAAATCAATTCCATCCATTTAAATAAGCAAAACTAAAATGATCATTGCATTTTGAAATCAACAGGGACACATTCAAACTCAAAGTAATTTTCTTACCAGTTGCGTCAAGAGTTGTGGTGGTAATGGCTTGTTTGCAGGAGCAGGCGAGAGGGCTAGCTGAGCTACTTACAAACATTTCAATGCCATGTGCTTCCCAGGGGCGATTTATGATAAGTGTGCTGTAGCTCGTGGCCAGGTGCTGCACACACGTCTCCAATTCTTGTACACCGTAGATGGCGGGTCGTAACATCGCTCGTGATTGGTCCGTTTGATGGCGTACACTCTGGTCCACCCCCCCCCCCCCCATCTGAGAGCAGGAAGCCGCATGCACGTGAAAGTACATCAGACATGACAATGTCCCACTTGAATGCATCCTTTCTGAAACATCATGCACAGCATCCTGCAAAGGTCACTTTCACATAGGACACTGAACTGGCAAATAGACAACTCAGATGGGAAGTGTGAAAGCATCTTTTGTTTGTGTGTGCTTGAGTTACTTACCTGCTATAGCTGTTACTTTCAGAGCCATGCTGACCTTCATGAGTCAGATGACCATTGGGAAAGTCCTAAAGGGCTGCCGCCTGTGAAAAAATAACAGCACATTTTGTATGTCAGCACATTTTTAGCACAGCACGCTACAGAAGAAAAATTAGATCATGAGGCTAATAGGAGTTCTGCGGGGCCACTTCACAAAAGAGTCACAAACCATCTGCCCGAATTGCCTTCATCTGAAATCACATTTGCAAAATTTAAAGTGACGAAAGGTGAACAAAACTGCCATAGCAACATCTTGCGGGTTAAATGTTCTGTTTTGATACGATGTGGAATAATCGAGGAAAGACATCTGTAGTTATTGTAAGGGAAACATAAATTGGGGGTTCATGTTGTGCATTTTTTTTTCTCAGAATCCATTTAATCCCTTTTGTTTTCCATTATGCAAAAAAAAAGAGGAGGTGGATCAAACATGATAATCCAGGACTGGACTCTGGATTAAAATCAGATTGTCTGAGCAATGAAGTGAGAGTCCGATGAAGCTGATTTGTCACATGTGGCCATGTGATCTCGGACCTATATAGATTTGATCTACAGGTATACAATAAATAAATAAGTAAATAAATACATCCATCCAAACATTTACTACATTTTATCCGGGGACAGGTCACAGGGGTCAGAATACCAAAATTCCCGCTCCCCAGCCACGTCATCTAGCTTTTCAGGGGGGTTCACAAGGCATTCCCAGGCCAGCCAGGAGGCAAAGACTCTCCAGTGTGTCCTGGGTCATCCCCGGGCCTCCTGCCGGTGGGACATGGCCAGTACATCTCATCTCTGATGTTTCACTAAAATGCTCCCTCTCTGACATGCATGTTCAATTTAGTTTCGCTTCCGTGTAAGAAGAAAAACATGATTTACCACAGGTGACCAGTAGAAGTGCTTCTCGTGTGAGAATTTTTTATTTTTCATCTCATTTAGCTCGCTTGTCAGCACATCTGATGCAAAGTCATATCTCACCAACGTCCCTTAATGACAAGAAGTGAAGTCAGCACTTTGGTTGACCTACAAACCCAATTCACAAAAAGTTGGGACACTATACAAGTTGTGAATAAAAACTTAATGCAATTATGTGAAAGTCCCAAATTGTAATATTTTATTCATAATAGAACATAGAGAACAGGCCAAAAGTTTAAACTGAGAAAAAGTATAATTTTAAGGGAAAACTATGTTGATTTTAAATTCCATGGTGTCAACAAATTAAAAAAAAAAAAAGTTGGGACAAGGCCATTTTCACCACTGTGATCCCCTCTTCTTCTTACAACAGTCTGCAAACATCTGGGGATCGAGGAGACAAGTTTCTCAAGTTTAGAAATAGGAATGCTGTCCCATTCTTGTCTAACACGTGTCTCTCTAACTGTTCAACTGTCTTGGGCTTTCTTTCTTGCACCTTCCCCTTTATGATGCACCAAATGTGCTCTATAAGTGAAAGAAGTGGACTGCAGGCTGGCCATTTCAATACCCGGATCCTCTTCCTATGCAGCCATGCTGTTGTAATTTGGTGCTGCATGTGGTCTGGCATTATCATGTTGAGAAATGCAAGATCTGAAAGTGATGATGCCTGGATGGGAGCATATGTTGTTCTCAAATCTGAATATACCTTTCTGCATTGATGATGCCTTGCCAGATGTGGAAGCTGCCCATGCCACACGCACTCATGCAACCCTATACGATGACTGATGCAGGCTTATAAAGTGTTGATAACAACTTGGGTTGCCCTTGTCCTCTTTAGTCAGTATGATATAGCGCCCCAGTTTTCCACAAAGAACTTCAAATCGTGATTCGTCTGACCACAAAACAGGTTTCCACTTTGCCACACTCCATTTTAAATAACCCCTGGCCCAGAGAAACGCCTGCGCTTCTTGGTCTGCTTTAGAAATGGCTTCTTCTTTGTACTGTAGAGTTTCATCTGGCAACAGCGGCTGGCACGGTAGATTGTGTTCACCCACAATGTTTTCTGGAAGTAAGTAAGTATGTGTCAATATTGAGCAGATGATTAGTTTATGTAGACTTTGACTCGTGCTTATTTGGGTTGCATACGAAACCAGCCTTCGTGCCAGGTCGCCATGTACCTAGTGTGCGAAGCAGCTGGATCATCATTATCATCATCATCACCATCAGATTATTACTGAGTTTCATTCCCACTGACTCAGTTGTTCCCACCCCTTTGACATTCTATTTTACTCTCATATAGCAAGAAATGGTGCTAACAAGGAACATTGCAGGATCACAACATGGTTTATTTATATTTTACATTTACATATATGTGCACAGTAGAGAGCAGTGTTGTCACGATACCAACATTTTGGTATCGGTTCCGGTACTAGCATGTAGTTTGATACTTTTTTCCAAAACAAAACAACAACAAAAAGTAATTAAAGACTTTATTTTTCTTTAAAAAAAAATCTTGTGTCTTTAATTTTATATATTATATAAATTTTCTTGTGTCTTTAATTTTATATATATATATATATATATATATATATATATATTTATAGGGCACCATCTAGTGGAAGGGGCACCAATTTGTAGGGCAAAAAAAATGGTCACAAATGCTGGTTACCACTTTGCAACATATAGCAAATCACAGATTGTGAACGCTCCCATGCGTGCAAGGAGACGCAGCAGGATTTGCACAACAGATTAGTTTCACTTGCGATGGCTCCTTTCGCGTGCAGACGTTACACTTTCTTGACTGCCTTTTTTTCCGGGGAATAGCAAGTAGCAGACTGTACCCACTCCTCCGATGAATATGCATTGGACTCAGGGCACTCTTTGTCGTCCGATTGAACGTCCGCCTGAGCGTGCTCGGTTGTGCGCCGCGTTTTCCGGTGTTAGCATCGCTAGCCGGTGAACCTTTATGACGTCGTCATAGCCACCGCGTCAACGCTTGCAACTTCAGCGTCAACCTCTGAGTCACCATCATCATCATCGATGATGATCATCGTCGTCATCAATGTGCTCTTTAGCGTTGGTCGAATGCCTTTCGTCTTTGAAAAAAATTCCCAAGTGTGAGCTGCTTGCAACCGGTCGCCATTGTTCGCTTCTTCAGCCATCTAGCTCCGCCTCACGTCTTCTACTACCGCGTCAACGCTTCCAACCTTGGAGTCACCATCATCATCATCGATGATGATCATCGTCGTCATCAATGTGCTCTTTAGCGTTGGTCGATGCTTTTCGTCTTTGAAAAAAATGCTCAAGCGTGAGCTGCTTGCAACCGGTCGCCATTTTCGCTTCCCTTCCCCAGCCATTTTCCCCTCTAGCTCCGCCTCACGTCTTCTACTGACGCCTACCCAATCTTGTCAAAAGAGAGTCATTGCTGCCATCTAGGGACCAAAAATAGTCATTAGGCTAACTAGATCTGCTTGAAACTTTCACCACAGCTGGCCAAGGCTTTCCACCACCCGTTTCAAAAAAAATAAAAATTGGATGACGTCTTTTAACGTCCATGGCAGTCAAAGAGTTAATGTGTAAAGTGGACTTGCACTATGTGCAAAGTGAGCATTTCGTGTGGTGGAAAAGATACAGTAGATGCATTGCATGCTTACCCGCTGTGCACTACATTTCACTGCCAGGCAGACCCGCTGCAATCAGACGCTGGACTCAGATTCGGGTCCAAAAAAGTGTGATGGGGACATTCCTGCTTTTGATTTAAGACACATCTACACATTTTATACTGGTTAGGGTTGCGTGGAACTTGAGCCTATCCCAGGTGCCACTGGACTTAAAGCAGGCTACACTCTCTACTAGGGATGCACGATTAACCGGTACTAATTTGGTATCGGGGTACTGTGTCATTTAAAACTATACTATACTGCGTTTTGTATGGTACCGGTACTTGCAGGGCCGCCGGATGGCATGGCAATACGTCGGTTACTTACATCAGTTCCTACAGGTTTATGAGACCTTTTCCTGTATCCTACAAAATAAAAGTATCAACTATATTATAATAGCACAATACAACAACGCAATTCTACAATACAAAAATGCAAAAACAAAAATAATAGCAGGGTTTACATATTTCATTTGAGAAAAACTGAGGGGGGGAAATATTTTTTATCTGTTTTGTTTTTTTGCCCTGCAATATGGCGTCCCCTCCACTAGATGGCGGCCTATGCCCTGATGCTATTACATCTCTGTCTCATGTCATCCCCAGTGGACTCATAGCCACAACAGGACATATTTTCCCAATCTGTGATTTGCTATATGTTGCGAAGTAGTAACTAGCATAAATTCCGGTTACTTTTCAGAATAAAATACTTGCCAGATCCTACTTTGCAATCATGTCAGCAAAACGTCATAATGCTTAACGCTTAATTCACAGCTGTGAACATGGACGTGGAGAAATTTATAATGGAGGTGGATTATATATGACACAGCACATCATTTTTATTTGGACAACCTAAAATTTGATGCTGTAAGGAACGTCATAGTAGAAGCTGTGGGAGTGGACGGTGAATTCATTCAAAGGAAGTCTACCTCTCTTTCTGCTTCTCTGTTGAGCACAGACTTTGTATGTTTGTTGTTGTTTTTAATGCCACATTAACCCGCGCGATCATGCGAGACACGGCGGGAAGTTGTCGGCGACGGAGCTGCCGGACCGCAGCTGTGCGCAGCCAGTAAGTTTTGTCCATAAAATTGACGTGTCCTGTTTTCTTCCTGCCTCACAGGCAAGCTAGCATGTGCGTCACGGCTCACAATAAAAACAAACATCTATTATCTCCCTGAGACGAGAATCAAATCCTACAAAAGCCCATTCCAAGCTGTTGAAAACTCAGGTCCGGCACGTCTCGGCTTGCCAAGCCGAAAAGCTTGTAACAAATAAGCCATCACCTGGGCCATAAGAAATGTGTTCCTGAAGCTTTTATTTGATTTAACCATCCACAGGTCCAATACATTTTAAATGTAGTCTTTTTTTTTTTGTATTTGACTTTTGAAAATGTCGTAGATTAGAGCCATTGTCAGACATTTTAAGCAAAACTAGATTGGAAATATCTTGGGAAAATACCTTCTCTTTCTAAAATGGGCAACTGTTTTGAACAAAGGGTGACCATACCGCCAATGTACTCTACGGAAGCGTATTGCATTCACTTGAAAAAAAAAAAACTCCTGTTTTTCTTACTAATATTATATTTTTCTCAAAAAAATATTCTGAAAAACAAGCAGAAAAAAAATATTCAGAAAAACAGGGGGAAAATATTTTTTTTAAAAACAGGGGAAAAAATATTCAAAAAAACTGAAAAAAAATATTCTGGAAAACAGAGCTGGTGTTTTTTTTTTTTACCTTTGAACTCCAATTGACTTGCAGACTCGCCAATAGCGGAAGCGGACACTTTCCCGCATACCTCCAACGTACCTTCTGGTTCAGTTAAGGTAAGGCATGTACCTTGATTAGTAACACACACACTATTATTAATGTCTTAGTGTAAGGTAGGTATATCATTTTATGTTATGGAGCATGCAAGTACGCGTACATATCATTCGATTGGCATGATTTTAGCAAGCTAACAGTTTGCTTAAACAATGCCCAGCGGGATTCATGCGTGATTCCCGCTGGGCATTGATCATCCTTCACTTGACAAAAGTAGAACGAGTCATTTGTCATAACGTTGTTTATATGCAAGTACAGTATGCACTACTACGCTCCCTTACCTTAGGTAGAACAAGCCGTATGTAGGCTACGTCGTAACGTTGTATGCTAATTATACGCAAACACTATGCTTAACGAGATAACGTCGTTAGGGTGACCATATTCCCATTTCCACAAAAAGAGGACACTCGCCCCGGCCTTGAAATTGTGGTACCAGTCGCAGCTACACAGTGTACATCACCTCCTATAAGTCACGTAATGCCAACCGGACATTTTCATGAATTTATGAAAGGACTTAAAAAAATGGTCTGTCCTCTTGTTGACAGTCTTTTGTTTTGATTTAGTTATAACTGTTTAGATTTAGTCATAACTGTTTTAATTTCCTCAGTAGAGCATGGTGAGTGTATTGAATGAGGTCTGGGGAGAGGACCTCATCTGTTTCCACATCAAAGGGCCATTTGTCAATGTGTATTGAATGATGTCTGTCTTAGCTGAGGGCTGGTCACTGGTGGCTGGGGGCGGTGGGGGGGGGGGGGGGGGGTGGCTTAAGGATTTGCGGGCTGTTTTCTTCCAGCTGTCATCATGTGTATTGAACTCAGGACTGGGGGCTGTTTCCTGGGGGGGAGGCGTTGTAATACTTTTTCAAGATAGTATAAGAATGCTTCGAGTCCGCTGAAATAACACACTGGCGAGGAGCAGCTGTGCTTTTGTAAACCCGCTGTGTCCAGAATATTCTGTAAAATAAATCCTTCGAAGGACCTGTTCACCGATTTCCAGTCTGTATTCAGAAAATCAACATTCTCTCAACCCGAACAAAAATGAACATGCGGAAGACAAAGAGTGTCATTCCAACACTCCCTAAAAGGACACATTTGGTCAACCTAGACAACGTTAATTATTATTATGGGTCATATGAGAATCGTAACATATTGTTTAGCACGGGACACCTGTTTTAAGCATGTAACGATGAGGAAGGACGTTGCAAAGCCCTGCTCTTGATGAACTAACTTTCTAATTGAGCATTAACTCTTTCACTGCCACTGACGTTTAAAGACGTCAAGTAAAAACCTACGGTTCACTGCCAATGACGTCAAAAGACGTCATCCAATGATTTCTTTTTTTTTTTTTGAAACGGGTAGAGGAAACCCTTCCGCATGTCTGGTGAAAGTTTCCAGTCTGTCTGTTGTGCCTAATGACTATTTTTGGCCCCTAGAGGGCAGCGATGACTCTCTTTTGACAAGATCGGGTGGGCGTCAGTAGAGGCGGAGCTAGAGCGTCGAGCAGGAGATGAGAATGGAAGACAAAGGAAAAATGGCGGCCGGTCGCGAGGAGCTCACGCCCGAGACGTTTTTTTCAAAGACCAAAAGCATCGCTGAAAAAGCACATTGTTGACGACGATGATCATCATCGATGATGAAGATGAGGGTGGTGACTCCGTGGTTGAGAAGCATTGACGCGGCAGTAGAAGACGTTAGATGGAGCTAGATGGAGGAGGGAACGGGCAATGGCGAGCGTTTGCAAGCAGCTCTACACTTACAAGACGAAAGGCATCAACCAACGCTAAAATAGTACATTGATGACGACGATGATCATCCTCGATGATGATGAAGGTGAATCCGAGCTTGACGGCAAAATTGGAACCGCTGACGCGGCGGCTATGACGGTGTCGTACAGGCGGACGTTCGATCGGACGACGGAGAGTGCCGCGAGTCCAATGCATATTCATCGGAGGAAGTGTGTACAGTCTGCTACTTGCTTTTTATTCCCCGGAAAAAAAGGCCGTCAAGAAAGTGTAACGTTTGCACGCAAAACGGACCAATGTGAAAGTGAAAGTAAACTGTTGTGCGAGTCCTGGCGTCTCCTTGCACGCAGGAGAGCGTTACAAAAGGAAAAACTGTATTTGAAACATCCACATAATTGTAAGTAGTACCACAGTTGCACACATTTGTAAATAGTTTGCGAAATTGTTTTGTCAAATTGTTACACTGTTGAATGGAAATAAACATATTTTGCAATCAAAAAACACTTTTTCATTGTTGGTGAAAGCATTTTACAGAAGTAAAGCACTATTTAGGTGTTTGTGGCATCATTCATGGACAAAAAGAAGTGTACAATTCACTAGAGTGCATGAAATAACATCGTTTCACAAAAAGCTCTTTTTCTCCGTTTTTTGTTTCAAAAGAGAGAATTTCGGTGAAAGTAACCATTTTCTATTGTTGATTACTGAAGAACGGAATAAGGTAGAAACAATCTTTTTTTTGATGAAAGCTGAGAGTCCAATCTTTCATTTGGTAGTATGTGTGTTTCCATAGTCCAAACACAACATTTTCTGTGGACCTTGAAAGATCACTCAAAATGCTTAAATCGGCTGGCAGTGGGGACAACCCGTTTCTGAAAACGTCTGGCAGTGAAAGAGTTAATAGTAACAAAAGTAAGAATACTACTAAAACCCTACTCTGATATGTTGGCTTTAGTCTAATGTACTATTAGTATAATATTATTGTTAATGAATAAACTTTGACACACAAAAGGACACACAACACAAACCAGTTTGATTGGTGATTAGAGTGAGCATAATATTTACTGTGAGGTTGACTTTGAAATGATTATTCATATAGATTTGGCCTTTTCCTGTATTTTTGCAGTGCTAGCTGCAATGGCTGCATCATCAACCCCTGGCCTCCCACAAGATGATGGTCTGTGGGCATTTTTACGCAACAGAGGTGTTCCTGAGGAGCGCATTCAGAAAATGCAGCAGGATCATGTAAGTCACAGGAAATTTGTTCCTGCAAAGCTACATGTAGTATTTTGTCTCAAGTATATTTTAATATTTAACTGAATTTCAATTTTTTTATACACCTATACATATAGCTGACCACATGTGACTCCAGAGGTTCGAATATTTATATTTGTCAATTGTACCTTCCAACAATGCAGCTTGATCACTGCTATACAAATATACAAATGAATATACAAACTATTTGCTTTTTTTTGCTTTTTCTTTTTTACAGGATTGGTTTTAAATATCACGTTTTAAAATTATTTTATGACATATTTTCAGAACAAATATACAGTATGTGAAGTGTTCTGTACTGTCAAAGTAAGACTAAGGGTCATCATTGCATTTTTTCAGTATAGGAATGTGCAACAAATGAATCACGCTTTTGATAACTTAGAGATGCACTGTAGACATCATGGTCATGCAAATTACTTACATGGTGTAAGAACAGTTAGAACAACACGTTCACTATCATGCTAAAGTAACTACAGGTGCAACAATTAGTTGATGGGTTATCACTGAAACGGAATATTTCTTTTTATTTAATTATAACTGTTTGGATTTAGTTATGACTATTTCGAATTGGACAAAATTGCTTTGATTTACTCAGTATAGTTTTGATGTGACAATTCAAATGTTTAAAGAGTGAGTCTCCTACAGGACAGATGAGATGGGGGAGGTGAATGTGTGTTAATTAGACCCTTTGTTCTGAGAGGCTGAAAACTCTGTGTTTTTCCATCGTGGGTCAGAGAGGGGGAAGCATGGTTGACCAAATGTATTGAGACAGTGTTACGAATGGGGGTGTAGTCATGTGACTTTGGGAGGTGACGTTTTGGAGGACAAAGAATATTAGCTACGGACGGGGCAGAAAAACTTTACAGTTGAGAGATACAAGATGGAGCGGGTTGGCGACTATTTCTCCTGTCCGGCTATGTCGTGAATAAATGTGAAGAAATGCCTGAATTCACTGATCTCATGTATGTTTATTAATCAACGGCATGAACACGCAAATGGTAAGAACCCTGCCATTTACAACAATTGGTGACGCCCGACGTTCGAGCTGTGCCGTTCTACGTGCCTCGTGGCGGGGTCCGGACGAACAGAATTCCATGGCGCCGAGTTAATATGGTAAGAGGACTTTTTATCCTTGTTTTTAGATGAATTCTGTTTGTCGTGGACTCTGCGACGGGTTTCGTCGGCTAAATTTAGCTACGTTGTACGTGAGATCTGAGTGAACAGGTATTGTCTTTGGTTAGTGTAAGCTCCTTGGCGGTAGTGTTGGCCACGCGGTTTTTCGTTGTTTGTCTTCTACAATGTGCCTCTGTCGCGGCCGTAACGTTACGATGGATTGTGCACAATTAAGATGAATTGTGGCATACAGGTTGAAGCATGCGGTTTTTATTAAACTACGGAAAACACATGGCAGTCTCGTTCTGTGAGGAATCTTAGAGATCGTAAGTCCGTGCATTTATGAGGCAATTGTTAAGTTGTTGTAAAGTTGGAAAAAACATTTTGCTGCGAAGGAATCGATAGACTGCTGTGGCCGTTTTACTGCAGTATTTATTATTTTATAGTTAAATGAATAACACTGTGATAATGTTTTTGTGAAATATATTGAAATCTCTCACTCCCTTCCAGCTCTTGAGATAAGAATGTGTATGTTTTAAAAGTGGTCAAGTTCTCACGTCATTAGTCATTTGGTCGTAAAAACTGAAGGTCCAAGGTCAAAGCCTGTCTACATAATTTCTCCGAGGCTGGTGGGGAGCTGAGATAATCGTATCAGTATCATCATGTCTGCTTATTAACTCTTTTACTGCCAAAGACGTTAAATGATGTTCTGCAAAAACCTACGGAGGAGCGCCAAAGACGTTAAAAGACGTCCACCCATTTTTAAAAAAAAAAAAATTTGAAACGGGTGGAGTAAAGCCTTGCCCAGCTGTGGTGAAAGTTTCAAGCAGGTCTAGTGAGCCTAATGACTATTTTTGGCCCCTAGAGGGCAGCGATGACTCTCTTTTGACAAGATTGGGTAGGCGTCAGTAGAAGACGTGAGGCGGAGCTAGAGGGGACTGGCTGGGGAAGGGAAGAGAACATGGCGACCGGTTTGCAAGCAGCTCACGCTCGCATCGATGATGATGATGGTGACTCCGAGGTTGGAAGCGTTGACGCGGCAGTAGAAGATGTGAGGCGGAGCTAAAGCGAACAATGGTGGTTGCAAGCAGCTCACACTTGGGAATTTTTTTCAAAGACGAAAGGCATCGACCAACGCTAAAGAGCACATTGATGACAACGATGATCATCATCGATGATGATGATGGTGACTCCGAGGTTGACGCCGAAGTCGGAAGCGCTGACGCGGCGGCTATGACGACGTCATAAAGGTTCACGGGCTAGCGATTCTAACACCGGAAAACGCGGAGCACAACCGAGCACGCTCAGTCGGACGTTCAATCGGACGACGAAGAGTGCCCCGAGTCCAATGCATATTCATCGGAGGAGTGGGTACAGTCTGCTACTTGCTATTCCCCGGAAAAAAAGGCCGTCAAGAAAGTGTAACGTCTGCACGCGAAAGGGACAATCGAAAGTGAAAGTAATCTGTTGTGCAAATCCTGGTCCCTCTCCTTGCACGCAGGAGAGCGTTACAAAAAGAAAAACTGTATTTGAAACATCCACATAATTGTAAATAGTACCACAGTTGCACACATTTGTAAATAGTTTGCGAAATTGTTTTGTCAAATCGTTACACTGTTGAATGGAAATAAATGTATTTTGCAATCCAAAAACACTTTTTCATTGTTGGTGGTGGTGTATTACAGAAGTAAAGCACTATTTAGGTGTTTGTGGCATCATTCATGGACAAAAGGAAGTGTAGAATTCACTAGAGTGCATGAAATAACATCGTTTCACAAAAAGCTCTTTTTCTCCGCTTTTTGTTTCAAAACAGATGATTTTGGTGAAACTAACCATTTTCTATTGTTGATTACTGAAGAACGGAATAAGATAGAAACAAACTTTTTTTTCTGATGAAAGACGAGAGTTCATTCTTTCATTTGGTACTATGTGTGTTTCCATAGTCCAAACACAACATTTTCTGTGGACCTTGAAAGATCACTCAAAATGCTTAAATCGGCTGGCACTGGTGACATCCCGTTTCTGAAAACATCTGGCAGTCAAAGAATTAAGAACACTAATTCTTTGTCAAGTCTAAGGGCGGGAGTATTCTTTTTACAAGTATAAAGCAACTGTATGTTTTCATATTCGTCACACTGGAAGCTTAACATCACCTTCGAATGTAAGCTATTCTCCTGTGTCTTTAAGAGCTCTTAAATAAACTCCTTAAAGGAACTTTTTCATACGATCTCAATTCTGCAATTTATTTGAACACGCAAAAGATTACACTTAATAAAGTAATCAAATAATGCCTTCAAAATGGTGACCTCGACGAAAACAAATTTGGACGTTTTTTGCAAAAGCTGTGATGATTCTGGACGCATTGAATTTCTAAAGGCGCCAAATATTAATAAGGTGAGTGGACATTTATCCACGTAGAGAAATTCTGTTTGTTTGGGATTGCTACAGCTGCAATTACGTCTTTACCAAATTGTATTTGAGATCTGTGTGAACAAGTATTAGTGGGTTTGAAGTCGTTTTTGTTACGGAGGGATGCAAAAGTCCACGATTTTGAAAATTACTACGACATTGAACTATGCATAAGAAAGTGATGCCCGTTGTATACGGAAGTGACGTCAAATAGGAGCGCTCCGCCGTTCAAAACGGCATTTGCAGATTCCACACGGTAGAAGCTATTCATTTATTTTTGTTCTTTCTAATTTTGTTGAATTAAGCCGCCCATGACGGAATCGTTAGATCATGGATGTATTTATTTGTCGCGAAAGCGATGTTTAATTTCTGTTTCATTTTTATTATTTTTTGAGAAAAAATAAAATAAAATAAATAATAATAATAATAATTTTTTGGGGGGACTAATGAGAATAGTTTTGACCTGTTGTATTGTAGTACCATAAGTGAGACGTCACTGACTTTATAAATATTAAAACGACTAATTACTACATATCATGGACGACATATTTGACCGTGATTCCGGTTGGTTTGATTTGCATACACTTCCGGTCCATAGTCAGAAATTGTCGCTCGGCGCACAAATCGAGGAGGCATCCATTGTGATGATCGACGCGCTCCCGGCACGGCAAAGACGTAAGTTGAAGACTCTTTTAAATGAATGGATGCGCTCTAATTGTGATAGTGGTTGGTTTCCACCGTTACTATCTACGACGTGTTTGATTGCATTGATGAAGTCCATGGAACTTTCTTGTGTAAAAAAGCGGCAGGCGTTGGATAGCTCTGTGAAAAATACATCTATATTTTCTTCGAATGGAAGAAAAGTTAGACGACAATGTAAGGTGGTGGATCGAATGTTGGTTAACGCTAGAATGCTTGCTTTGGGCAGCTGTGTAAAGGTTGCTCGTAAAGCTGTGTTAAGCGAGTCCACTAGCCACGACTCGGCTAACGAACACGAGGCTGATGGCCGCGTGGCTGAGGCTAAGCTACCGGCTCCGCCTGCTTATGCTGAAACGAGCACGGGTGAGGGATTTGGCCCTAAGAACCCGTTTACTGAATCACCGTATAGTACGGCTATTCAGATGCTGCAGGATTTGCAGGCACCTGTTTTAATAGTAAATGGTGGTAATCTCGATGTAAAATGGGATTCGGGAAACTGTGATGAGACGCTAACTGGCGACTCCGTTGTGAAGGCTGCTAATGCGTTAGCTGCTGGCGTACATGCTTCTGTGAAACGGCTGGAATTGTATTTGGATAAAGTGTTAGCCTTTGCAGAGGGAGGTGATAGGTCAGATCTTGACAGCGGGGGATGTGCGTGCATTGTTAACGCAGGCGTGTCCGCTCTCTCAACTTGAAGTGTTAATGTCTAATTCTGGGATGCCTTCTCTACTGGATGGTGAAGCGCTAACACGTGATAATTATTTGTCACTTTTTGAAATATTAGGTGAATTGTTCCCTATTCCAGAAATTGTCATTTCCGATTTGCTGTTCACTCAAAAAATTGATGAGGACGCTGCTACATTCATTGATCGGGCACTTGTCGAATTCTCATTAAAGACTGGACACTTGCCGACCGATACTGTATTGTATTCACAAATTTTTCGGTCTGCAATTTTAAAAGGAGCTCCAAAACCAATTGTGCAAGCTATGGAAGCCAATCCGGACTTGCCAGGCGCCGAGCATGTAAGGTGGTTGAGTCATCTTAAACATCATTTGAGAAGGTATGCAAAAGATATCGAATCAAAAAATGATAAACGTAAGAATACTGAATTACAATTGGCAATGCTACAATTACAAACTTTGAAGAAAAAAGAGGAGGACTTTGTGAGTTCGGCTTCTGTGAACATGTCATCACCTAATACTGTTGGATCAGATTTGATTATGTTTCAGAATGGAGCATCATATGATCGGAATTATTGTTTCAACTGTGGTCGCCCTGGTCACTGGGCAGACACTTGCCAGGAGGAATCAGGTGTTGTCAGGGGCAGAGGTCGGCGTGTGCAGAGAGGTCGGCAGAGTGGGAGGCGGAGAAGCCGTGGCTTCTTTCACCAGAGGGGGCATGGTGCTACACGTGGCTTGTCATCGCCACAACAACAATATCCCTCTGTTCCTAACCAGGAGTTCCTGCCGCCACCTGCTGGACAATATCCGCAATGACTCAGCCCTGAATCTGCCCTCGGAGAACCAATGATTTATATCACGGTAGGAGGCACGACGTTATCATTTATGGTGGACACAGGAGCACGGCATTCTACCATAATGACAATGCCGCCAGAATGCAAGCTCACAGCAAATGGCATTTCGCTGGTTGGATTCAAGGGAGAAAAAACTGTCCTGAACTTGACAAGCCCTATACAAACGCAATGTTATACACAAACTTTCCTACATGAGTTTGTCTATGCACCCAATTGTCCTGTGAATCTAATGGGATGGGATCTGCTCATGAAAACTGCGCCATTGATACAGTGTGGATCGACAGGACTCTCGCTAAAATTCCCAGATGGAAATACCTTCTACTGCGGCGAAGCTACTACCTCTAAAGTCTCCTCCCAGTTGCCTGTGATACCTCAACACGCCATGTCCTGCATCTCGGCTGAGATCTACTGGGCAAAGATTGACACTGATTCCTCCGGCTGGAGGGATGCTGAGAATTTTTGGTCAAAGTGGACCAGTTGGGTCAGTAACCTGCGGTCATATGATGTGGTTTCAGATTGTATGCATTGTACTCTATATTATGACAGGACGGGATATGACATGTACAGTGAAGCCTTCCAGAAAGTTGTTCGCGACACATGGGAATTGCGGGTAGGTGATCTGTTCGCAGGTAGGCCCGGTGTTGCATTTTCTGTGAATCTGACTGAGGAACAAGCTCAATGGTATGTGATGACAGAACCACCTGACAAATCTGTGCTGGCATGCCATCCTCATATATCACTGAGGGTGTCATCCCAGCACACGGCAAAAGATTTGAGTCCATTTGTCCTCGCATGCACAAAAGCAACTGATTGGCAATGCTCAATGCACTCGGATTTGCTGTATTCAAAATCACTTGATGCCTATTGGATTAAATCTGACATGTTTGCTTCAATGTCTGTGTTAGAGCGTCAGCTGTTGGATCGGCATCACGGAAGAGAGACATCTGACAGCGACTTTGCTGGTGACATGTTAAAAACCTTGCCTGATGCACTCTGGTCCACGGACTCAACTGATGTGGGCTTATGTGACGTTGCTCCGGTAACTTTTGAAGTGACACCCGACTCCGTTTGGGTGCCGCAGTACCAAATGAAGCCTGACGGAAAAGCTGGCATCTCAGAAACAATTGATGGATTGCTAAAAGCGGGAGTTCTTTGCAAAATTGATAAGTTTAACTACAATACTCCTATTCTCCCAGTAGAAAAAAACAATACTGGTAGATTTCGCATGATGCATGATTTAAGGGCTATTAATTCTAAAGTTTTGACACCTGCCTTGCCGGTGCCAAATCCTCATTCTGCGCTGTCACAAATCAGTCCTTTGCACACTCATTTTACCTGCATTGATCTGGCAAATGCGTTTTTTTGCATCCCTCTTGACGCGTCTATGCAAAAGTATTTTGCATTTACGTGGAATAACGAGTGTTATTCATATACCCGTCTGCCTCAGGGATTTGTGTTGTCTCCTGGAGTTTTTAATGCTTCCCTAAGACAGCTGCTGTCACATTTACAACTCCCTAATGATGTTCTCTTGGTGCAGTATGTAGACGATCTGCTCCTGGCTGCGTCGTCCGAGGAGTCCTGCCTTCAAGCTACACAGCTCCTTTTGAGCCACCTAGCTAAAGTCGGCTTGAAATGCTCCAAGGACAAACTCCGAAAAACCGCAAGTTGCATTTTTGGGACATCTCATATCAAAACATGGAACACGTATTTCTCCATCACACAAAGATGACATCTTGCACCATCCCAAACCGACAAATGTGAAACAAATGTTGTCTTTTTTGGGATTGTGCAATTACTCTCAACATGTTCCGGAATTTGCGGAACTGACTCATTCTCTCAGACAGTTGGTGAATGAAAAAGGAATGAGAAACCTGTCACATGTTCTTGATTGGACCAAGGATGCTGAGACTTCTTTTGTCCTGCTAAAACAATTTTTGTCATCAGCCGCAGCTCTTGTCGTTCCTGATTACACTAGGATGTTTTTTTTGGACGTCTCTGAAAAGTCTTCAAGTGTGTCAGCTGTACTTTTCCAGAAAACAGTGGATGGCAACAGACAGGTCTGTCTGTATGCATCAACACCTCTTGAAAAATATGAGAAGCGTCATCATGTGTGTGCGGCATTTTCTTCCGCATTAGCACGCTTGATTCAGAAAACGTCTCATATTGTGTTACATCATCCGTTAACGGTACGTACATCACATAGTACGGTACAATATGTGACTAGCCAAGCTTTCACGATGACGGGAGGGAGGCAGAGAAAGATTGAGTCAGTTTTGACACAGCCTCACATTCTGTTTATACACGAAGGAAGAAATATGGCTGATGGTCTCCTCGAAGGTCAACTGCACTGCTGCACTCAGCGAACTCTTGAAAACAACTCACTGAGGGATGACTTTTACGACATCCCACTAGACAACCCAGACTTGACGTTATTTACGTACGGCTGTTGCTTTAAGGGCGATAAAGGACTTCAGTCAGGTATTGCAGTAACGCAGATGACAGGTTCAACTTTTGAACTGAAGGTGGCAAAAAGACTCACAGGACAACAGTCGGCTCAACGTGCAGAAAGTCACGTTGTGACTTCGGCATTAAAACTAGCAAAAGATAAGACTGTGAACATTTATACTGACTCAGCTTATGCACATGTTGTTTTGCATACTGCCATCAAAGAATGGCTAAGAAATGACTTTATCGTCTGGGTCCCCTATTAAACACCAACAAGACATTTTTAATTTGATGGATGCATTATTGCTGCCAAAAGCCCTAGCTGTGATCAAATGCAAAGGGCATTCAAAAAATGATGATTTTGTCTCAGTAGGGACTGATTCCGCAGACATGGCTGCAAAATACGTGGCCGGATACAGCCCAGAACTTCAACTTATGGTGAGCGAAGGTGAATTAGGAGACAGACAAGAAATAACTCCGGAAACAATTAAGCAGTGGCAGCTGAAAGCAAGCCCAGAAGAGAAGAGTGTTTGGCTTGCAAAAGGAGCGAAACAAGATGATGCAGGTGGTTGGGACTGTTCAAGGTGAAAGAGCGTACATCCTGTGCAGTGTGCTTGCATAGGAGAGGGGACACTTGGTACCACCTGTCATCTACCAGGCCCGCTGGATCTGGCTCAACGCTGCCACCAAGGGCAACCATCTGATGATCAACGCCCACACCAGTGGGAGCCATCTGACGGATCCAAACACACCTGCTCCCAGTGTCTACCTGACGAGCTGCTCTGGAGGAGGAAATCACTCAATGGAGATTGCGTCACGTACCCTTTTCATCAATTCACAACGATTGAGTCACACTCTGGGAAGATAATCCCGGTGACCAATCCTTGGATCTCTGGCAGTGAGCCAGGGTTCAGAAAGAGGCTGACAACGCCTCTTCTTCTAAAAAAAGAAGAAAAAAATCAACCAACGACTGGCAAACGTCCTTCTCCTTCGACAAATGAACTTCTTCTCAAGATGGCTTCGAAGAGGCAATCTGCTACTAATTTCTACATCGCGACGATTTTCCTCATATTAATTGTTGTGCCAATCTGGTTTTTCATGAAGCCCCTTGACGCGAGTTTGAATACAACACACCGTGGTAAAAGAAATGTTGTTTCCCCTCGAATTCCATGGCTTATAATAACTCAATCGTTCTGACAGTTGCTCCTAACACAAACACATCTGTTAAACTTCCCATTAAATCTTTGAGGGGATTTAGTGGAGGAGGGCCGACTAAGGGGGGCTTTTGGCTCAAGTACTGGTGGTATTTGACAGGAAGTGTTTTACGACTAGACTGGAGTTCCCTGATTACCACCCAAAGTGGACGATACTGGCCGTCAGGTTCAAGCGTGGAGGCAGTTTTCTTTAGCAAAAGAGTAACATTGCATAGAATGGGAGGTCAATTCAAATTAACTTTTGTTCTTCCTGGAGGTAATATGCGGCCACCTAATGTAACCATAAATAATACCTCTTATTTTGGGCTAATGTTATGGGCATGGTTCTCTGGAACTGATCCCTATTTTCCAATTTTAATTTGCATTGATAAAACTATGAGTAAATCAGAACAACCAAAAATGACTAAATACGCGATGGAGTCTGGGGTGGAAGCTTTTAGTTTCCAAATTGATGGTGTAGTTGAATGGTTTCGGGCTACAACAGGTCTGTCTGGTGGCAGTAATAATTGGCTACTGTTAGCGAATGAGGCAGCATGTGCTTTGGGGGAAGATTGCGTCGTATGTGTGGGCCCAAGACCTTTATTGAGGGTAATTCCTGCTAAAATAGAGGATAAATGTGTAATGCAATTTATGAATAAAACTGTCCCCAATGTTAAATGCTCTCAATGGGATAAAGTGTATCCACTTGTTGATTGGCAAACAACTAAACCAATATTTTCAAATAAAGTTGCGGATGGTGATTTTTCATGTATTAAAATGTCAGGTACTGGGGAACAATTGGGAAAACTAAATCACACCACTCACTGCATTTCAGCAACAGATGTGGGTCGTAAATTCCAGCCTCAATCCAGGGCGGACATATGGTGGGGGGGCGGAGACAGCCGGATATTTGATAAGTTACCTCTGAATATGAAGGGATATTGTGCTCTCATCACCCTCCTTCTGCCAGTAGATATTTTTTCTACATCGGTTGATAACCTTCTGCAAATTGTTAATACTTGGCAACCAAAATTTGCTCATTCTTTTCAGAGGGTCAAAAGATCCACTTGGCAGGATCAAAATGTTCCCACATACATAGATGCGATTGGGGTACCACGTGGGGTTCCAGATGAGTATAAAATCGCTGATCAGGTAGCCTCAGGTTTTGAATCACTAATTTGCTGGTGGTGTACCATTAACAAAAATGTAGATAGAATTAATTATGTACATTACAATGTTCAAAGGCTAGGAAATTGGACTCAATCTGGTTTTGAGGCTGTACACGGCCAGTTGTCTGCCACATCTTTAATGGCATTTCAGAATCGTATCGTGCTCGATATGTTACTTGCAGAAAGGGGTGGTGTTTGTTCAATGTTCAGAGAACAATGTTGTACTTTTATTCCTAATAATACTGCACCGGATGGAAGTTTAACCATTGCAATTGAGGGACTCCGAACACTTAATAAAAAAATGAAAGAGCATTCCGGTATCGATACGTCAATTTGGGATACCTGGATGGATGCTTTTGGTAGATATAAAACCTTGGTTTCATCAATTCTAATTTCTGTGTCTGTATTTGCAGCTTTTTTAACTACTTGTGGGTGCTGCTGTGTACCGTGTATCAGATCTTTGTGCCAAAGACTTATTACAACAGCTATTGAAAAACAAGATGTTCAAAACAAGTCGTCTTATATGATGGTAGAATCAGTAACTTCTAAAGCTATGATCGCTGTTGCGACATCCGATGTAGATCCCGCTGGAATTTTTCTCTAGACTGTTTTTAAGGGTTAAATGTCTTGTTATGAACTTTTACTAGTTCAATTGAGGAACTGTTGACATTTAACATTTTCAATTTATATGTTTACTGTTTTTGAATTTACTTATAAGTATATAGATGCCATATAACTGTGTAGTTAAATGAATAACACTGTGATAATGTTTTTGTGAAATATATTGGAATCTCTCACTCCCTTCCAGCTCTTGAGATAAGAATGTGTATGTTTTAAAAGTGGTCAAGTTCTCACGTCATTAGTCATTTGGTCGTAAAAACTGAAAGTCCAAGGTCAAAGCCTGTCTACATAATTTCTCCGAGGCTGGTGGGGAGCTGAGATAATCGTATCAGTATCATCATGTCTGCTAATTAAGAACACTAATTCTTTGTCAAGTCTAAGGGCGGGAGTATTTTTTTTACAAGTATAAAGCAACTGTATGTTTTCATATTCGTCACACTGGAAGCTTAACATCACCTTCGAATGTAAGCTATTCTCCTGTGTCTTTAAGAGCTCTTAAATAAACTCCTTAAAGGAACTTTTTCATACGATCTCAATTCTCCAATTTATTTGAACACGCAAAAGATTACACTTAATAAAGTAATCAAATAATGCCTTCACTCTCTTGCTACGATCTCATCTCCCTCTGTCTGTTGCGAGTGTATAAATGTTTCAAGCAGGTTCAATCTTTGGCTAGAGGTGTTGTATCTTGGGTGACGCTACGATGGACAACGTTCTCCTATGCTGGATTAACCTGGCTGTTGGGCTACGAATAAGGACAGCGTTCTCCTACTCTGCTTGGTGTAGAGAGTGAACGGCAAGCTACACAGAAGGCCACTTTCGGGGGGGAAGTGGTCACACAGACTGCAACAAGGATGGTCGCCCTGTGACTGTTCTATGACTCTTATGCATTGTCTGAGCATAATGTCCATCAACTTTTTGAGCAGACATCTCGAACTCTCATCACAGCCGTCTTGATGAAACTGTCAGAGGGTCTCCAGTGAAAGCCAAGGCCCGCTTTGAATTTTGCCCTGCACAGCTGCTGCCATTTGCTGGACAGGAAGGGATATGGACTCCAGTTGTTGACTCAAAGCTCTCGAATCATCTGAGATTGGCTCCTTGGGTCATATTTTTGTATCATATTTATTTTTGTGTACATTTGCACTCTGTACTATGTCGGAACAGGAGATGTGATCTATAGCAACGCAGTTTCGGAAATTGAAAACGGCTTATGTGAATAACGGTAGGATAAAATTTATTTCAATCTTAATTACTATATTTTCCGTTATTTGATGCTTGTTGAATTTGGTCTTCTAATTTTTTGCCCATTTCTCTTTTATATCTTTGGCTTCTGAATTTGGACTCAGATGTGGAACACTTACGGCGAATTTGCTGGTTAAATTTTTGATTAAGCTCACAGCACTGTGATCGAAAATTCCCTGCTGTGTTTTGCAAGCCCCACTACTCTGTAGAAGAGGTGGGGTTATTAGCATTTTCAGATTACTTTTTGGTTTGTCTAACATAGGAATTTTGTCCCTCTGATCTTTTATCTTACAACAACAGTTAGTTTGTTTTTCCTCACTTTGTGTTGCCTGAACAGGATTCAAATTTGCATCACAAACGCTTGCCTCAAAGGCTTTTGTTTTTATGACGGATCTGCCCCTGTTGTATGTTTATTAATCAAGGGCATGAACACGCAAATGGTAAGAATCCTGCCATTTACAACATCACTTATCAATTTAAACAGTTTTTATGAGAAGTTTTTTTAACTTAAAATTGTCCAAATCTTGTTATTCCAATAGTTAATAATCAATGATTTCTAATAGTCTTCCATGAACGCAGACTGATTGGCTTTGCGCTTAATCAAAATACTCTCACACATCTGTCAGCACGTCAGCCATGCCCCACCATTCGCACGCACTCACACATATGACGAAGACAACCCAAAGGGGACAACAATATTACCAGCAACTGACTAAATACACATTTTTTGTTTTCATGAACAAAAGCAATTGTTAGGTCTAGTTAACTGGCCTGTCATTTCTGTTAGGTATAATTTTCTATTATGGTTTGATAATGCAAGAATCATTTTTTAAATCAATTTGATTAATAAATCTAATAAATCTATACGATAATCAGAAGAGTAATAAATTCTCAAAAACAATCCATAGCTGCAGCCCCAAAATTAACACATTTTACCTTAGAAAAAGACTTGCTTCCACAGTTTTGAGTAGATTCAGGAGCTGATGGGTACTGCACTGTTACAGGATTATAAAATATACATTTGCCAAACAAAATGAACTTCTGTAAACTGGTGTAGACCTTACACTTTATTGGGAACAGCACTTTTCACATGTAGTGTCATCAGGTTCTCTAAGTTATGGTCTGCGTATTCTCTATTACTTGTATAAAAATAGTTCTAAACGTAAATGTCAGATGTTATATCAGCAGATTCAGCACACTACATTATTGCCAGCTTCATAATCTGTTTTTGTATTGTTTCATAATGTCTATTGTGTTATCATCTGCACTGATGATTGGTTGTCTTGCCCATAAGTAAATAGTCTTGGACATAAAGTTTCAGATTTTCATGTCTAATGTATATATTTTTGTTTTTTATTGTAGATCGACAGCTCAATAATTGGATAAATGGATGCTGCTGCTTTGGCGTCTTACATTCCAGTCTATGGTGACATGATTGCCACAAGACGTTTCTCTATGGAAAAACAAAGAAGACGTGAAGATGATACAAGAAGACTTTCCCTGTTCAAAAAAACGTACTAAAAAAATGGGCACAATGAGCAACAAAGTCTGTGATCAAGGTTTTGAGGGGGAGAATACAGTGCAATACACAAAGTCGAAGATGATGATCTGAGCACTGCCACAGTGTCAGCTGTTGTTTCTACTGCATCTGTTCAGATTATTGATCTTTCATCTTTGTGTGATACATCAGTTGTCAGTTTTGGCCCTTTGGCACGTGGTCCATTTTTCTGTGATCTTGATGATACACTCATACATGAGCCAAACCTTGCAATAGAAGATGAAGAAATGTGCATCCCCACCTACTCCTCAACTCCTACTGATGTTGTGGCAGATTCTGTTAGACCACCAAGTCCTGCCTATGAAGTTGTATATGTGAATGTGAAACTTCACAGAGTAACGCTCCTCGATGAACTGATTGCCCTGTTCAAGGATGAAGCAATGATGACCTACTCTGTGAAATACAGCTTCATTGATGAAATGGGGGCAGATGCTGATGGCGTGTCCAGAGATGTATACGCTGCCTTCTGGACAGAATTCCTAGACTGTGCAGCTGAAAGTGCAGATGTGAGAGTGCCATCACTCTCCGCAAATTGGCAAGAGGAGGAATGTCTGTTGGTAGGATATTGGCCAAGGGACTGGAGGACCATGGGTATTTCCCATTTCGGCTGGCACAAGCTTTTACAGCAGCAGTTGCATTTGGTAAACATGCTGTTTCATGTGATGTACTGTTTGACTCCCTGATGCTGTATCTTAGTCAGTCTGAGCGTCTACTGCTTTGCAAGAGGCTGTTGTTGGTGAAGATGAGGAAGACTTTATAGATCTTATGGATCGCATGGGTGCAAGAACAATACCAAAAAAAGATCATCTGAGAGCTATGCTTATTCAGGTCGCCCACAAGCAGCTTATTCAGAAACCAAAGTATGCACTTGATAATATCTCAGAGGTTGCAGGGCCAATACTTAGGGAATTTTTCCCCAATGTACCGGATATGAAGCTGTATGACAACATAAAACCAACAACACGGAAGGTGATTAAGATGTTAACAGCTTCTCCAGATACTGCAGCAGAGAACCAAAGTTTGCAATTTTTACATCAGCACATAAGAGCATTGGATGAAACTGGTCTCTGAAAGCTGATGAGATTTCTGACTGGGTCTGATGTTATTTGTGTTAAACAAATTCAAGTCATTTTCAACTCTTTGGACGGATTAGCACGGCGCCTTATTGCCCATACTTGTGGCCCAACTGTGGAGCTGCCATCAACCTATAACAGCTACCCTGAGCTTTGAGCTGAAATGGAGGCTATATTGTCCAACAACTCTCTTGCAATGGACATTGCTTAAGTGTGGTGTTCACACGTTTCTCTTCCACAGCCATATGAGCAATGCATGTTTGGAATTTTTGAATGTGGGATAGAGAATGTTAAGAAAGATTTGTTCAGTTCAAGAGCTATGTGATTAGTGCCAAAACAGTAACATACACAGATTTACTGAGACAGTTTTTGTTATCAGAGCATGTAAATAGTCTATTCCATCAAGTGGAAACCTCCTGTCCAAATTTGGTGATTTCACAAATGTTATATTATTGGTTAGTCCCCAGGTATTTTAACAATTGATTGACCAATCTAAAGTGTTGCATGCTGCTTTTAACAATACAATGACAATGGCTCAACAAACTTATTTTTTTTCGGGAGGGGGAATTCCTGGAAAGTAATGGTTTTGGAGTTGTGGGGATTCCACCCGATGCCAGCAAAATATGACTACCTCTTGGGCTGTGTGATAAGCAAGCATTGGTTAGTTGACTTATTATTTTAGATACTTTATCAGCAGTCAATAACACACTTTTGTTTTCAGTCTAGGATGAGAATTAAAAATACCTCTGTTATATTTTCCACTGTTAAATAATGCAAGTTGAAACACTAACTCATATCAGATGTTAATATTGACAGAATATGTGGATCTGTTCAATTAAAAGGTACTTTTGATTCTTTCTTCTTTTTTTTTTCGTGTCTATATTGTTGAGTCATGTAGTTCAGGAATCATACTTTCTGAGACATGTTTATGTATGTACTATAGTGTGAACAATGGTCATGTTTCTTTTGATGCTTTTATTGCAAAAGGTTACATGTATCAAATGTATGCAAACTCAGGTCAAGATGCTTGCTCTAATAAAAGCTATTCATACAGTATGCTTTATTTGCTGAAAGTTTAATGGCAACTGCTTTTTACCAAATGTATACAGCGATATTGCATTCAAATACATATTGTTAGCTATTATTAACATTTTAATTCTTTATTAACTATGTTGAAATGTTTTATAGATGTGTAAAGCAAGTGATATAACGTTGAACTCAGTATAATTTGACCTTAAGCTGGAACATATTGTTTAGTCTAATAAATTCCTTCTCAGTGTTCTGTGCGAAAACACACATTTGGTCCTTGAGAACAGAATCTGCTTCGAACACACACCCCTGACTCTGTTTGCGCCATCGCTCACGGAAAAGTACCCAGCGAGTATGTTTTGTCTACAAATGAAAGAGAGGCGGTCTGTTTAACTATAAGAAGCCATTTTCCACGCGGAAGAGACACATTCGGCACTCTGAAATTCCACCTGTTACGTGATGTTTGGAGTCTGTCACGATGTCCAGAGATCTCTGTTTTTTTTATTAAATCATTTTTGCAAAGGTGTTTTTTCTTACATTAAATCTGTCTTCATATTTTTGGAACACGCAAAGAGGACAAATAATAATATTCCTCTTCAAAATGAATGTCTGATCTGTTTATGATAGATAACATGAAAATCAAATACAATTACTAAATTGTATTACATGTGGTACAAATTACACCTGCAATCTCTTCAAGAGTTATAAAAATTAGGAAGGTACAGTATACTTCCTTAGTAGTATAATGCACAATAACAAAATACGCTTCCGTAGTGCTCTACAAAGCTGTCTGGAATTTTTACATTTACTGTTGGAACAAAAAAACTCACTATTTTTAACTCTTTGAACATAGTCATGTCAAAACGTTCTCACAGTATCAAGTTGTTCTTCATCTCCCTCCTCTTAGTCAACCGGCTCTTGTGTTTTTTGTCAGCCGTACACTTCCGCATCGCGCCTCTCCCGCTATTGGTCGGAGGCGGGGGAAAGTGGACCAATGGGAGGTCAGTTGCTAGGCAGCCTGCATCATGCTGGGACGCGCTCACACACACAGACACAAACACATTAGTACAGTTGTTCCATTGAGAAACAGCGAGATGTCACAACAAAACCCTGTTGCAGCGAACACAAACACACGGACACAGAGTTTTATATTTTGTGGTTTAAAAACGTAATATCGGTTCTATTGTGTTACTGTTTTTTCCAACCAAACTACGTGTTTCTTTAACTAGCAAATTTTTATTGTTTACTGATCTCACTTCCGGGTTTAAAACAAACGAACGATAAACGAGCAGAACATGTTTGATGGAAAAGTAAAAAAAAAACTAAAATTATATATATATATAAATCATAAAATCATATTGTATAAATTGCATAAAATTATTTTTGGCTTGCCAAGCCGAAAAGCTTGTGACAAATAAAGCCATCACCTTTAGTTACTCAAAATGGCCATAAGAAATGTGTTCCTGACGCTTTTATTTGATTTAACCATCTAATAAGGGTCTAATAAGCTTAACATGTAGTCGTTTTTTTGTATTTGACTTGAACTTTTGTATCAAATTGTATTTGACTTTTAACTTCAACTAACACATTTTTATTGTTTACTGATCTCACTTCCAAAACGAACGATAAAGGAGAAGAAGAAGAAGAAGTGATGGAAAAGTGAAAAATCTAAAATTATATATAAAAAATATAAATCAATATTTTATAAATTATATAAAATTATGGAATTTAGTGTTATGATTTTCCATGTTTTTACAAGATTGGAGTGGATTTACTTAATGTTTTTTATGTTGTGCTTAATGGCAAATTCATTGACCGAAATCAGCAGGCCCAGGTTTGTTACTTTGCCCATCTGCTTCTGAGAAATGCAATCCTTACAACACACACATGCATTTCTGCACATGCCATTCACACTTGTTGCATGTCTGCTGCACAATATAGCTTACAGAGCCTGGAAATGTCATAATAGATGACATAAAATCAGGGATGTGGCATTTGTATAGAGTAGGGAAAAAACGGTTAGCCATGCATAGAGCACTTAAAGCTCCATCTTCTACGGCCATCATATTCCGGCCTGTTGTCTATGTACTATTTCCACAAATTGTGCCCGTTTAGCCAATTTTTGTTGTTTGGATCAGCCTGTCCCGTGGCCGAATGTCATGTAATCGAGGACACAATGCCCCATCATATTGTTAAACCTTCATCAACACCAAAGAAGCAAGCGCTTGTGCTTGCAACCCTGTGAAGTGAAACTCAGAGAACTGTAAACAAATGTACCAGAAAAGCTTCTCATCCGCTTCCCGGTGTTCCCACATGCCCCTCGTACTCGAAAACACAAGTTTCATTTGATTGGGATTGGGAAGTATTCTGGGCAGGGATAAGACAACATGTGGCCTTGACAGGAGCGCAAGCAAAATAATATTTGGATTTGCATGCATGGTAAACACGGTATCCGCTGGTTCCTCAGACGTTTTCTCCTCTAACATGAAAATGATTCTCTCAAAAAATAAAATTGTGATTGACTATCGATGGGTGTGCTAGTCAATGTCTGCTAGTCTATGAAAATGTTACAAGCATAGAATTGATGAATTGGAAAATTAAAAAAATGATGAATTAGAAATTGGAAATTTAAAAAAATTAAATTAAAACTACGACCATGACACATCCAACTGGGCACCATCCCCCTTCAAATGCCGCATTTAGGTTACCTCAAATAAAAGTGTTCCCGAAATTGCAAGGAGATGTCATGACATGCTGAAAATTGCAAAAAAATATTTTGTTCAATTGGAATGTGGAGTAGCAGGAAAGTAAAAAAGCTCATTGTTTGCGCTCACACTCGTGTAGAGGCAACGCTTTTAGCCAACAAAATCTATTTGTCATGTTTGGTTTCTGTTTTTGGTTGTGTGTCTCCCTTGGTCTTGTTGAGTGTAATCCTGCCCTTCCTTGTGTCAACCAGTCCGTGCCCTCAGCCACTTGTGTCTTGTCCAGGTGTCTCTCGTTGTCTCTCGTTGTCTCGTCAATTGGCTTGTATTTAGTTCCCTGGTTTTGTTCAGTCTTTGTTGGATGGTTGTCGCTGTCACCACTGGTGTTTTGTTGTTACTTTGATTTTTGGTCTTTTCAGATCTTTGTTGGTTTTGTTCACCCAGTACACCTGTTAGTGTTTTTTGTTAAATAAATCGTTTTCTGTATAACATGCTTCCCTGCCGTGGTTCTCCTGCCTCCCTGCATTTGGGTCCTCCAACCCCACCGTGACACTATCATAGTCTGCAATCCTTGGCCTTCAGCCAGCAGACAAGCAGATGGACAGGAAGGAGGGGCTACACAGGTCTTGGAAGTGTCCTTGTTAATCAAATGCTAGAAGAAGTCATAATGTTAACATCAAATTCACGTTTATTCTCCTGAGTCACCTTTAACAGAAATTAATTTCTTCTTTTTTTTTTCTTCCCACTTTGCACTAATGGGGTAGATGCCACAGACTTCAGACTTCCGGATTCCACACATCAGCATCGTTTTCGGCCACTGATGGCCACGTTCCAACACTCACACCCCCACCCCTGCGCACCCCAACCACGCGCTCGCGCTGATGGTGCACGGGGTGTCTCAACTCTCTGAAATGCTTCAGACAACTGAGACAGACACACTGCACACTTGCACCCGAAGATGGGAACGCGCAACCAAGGGGCACAAAGGCAGAAGCGCAAGAACTGGCAACTTGGAACTGCGGCCCACACGCCGGAAACAGGAAACGGAAACAAAGCTGATGTGTGAAAACCAAGAAGTCGTAAGTCCCGCCTCCTCCGTGGCAAATACCCCATAGTACAAATAACCTATGAGCACAATTAGACTACAGTATATTTATTACTTACCATTTTCCAGTATGCCAACATGACTTGAGCTCAAGGTGAGTGGGTGTAGGTTTGTGTGTGTGCGCATGCGTGCGTGCGCGTGTGATGAGCTCATTCTAATGCAGATGTAAGCATGCTGCAAATGAGAATGATCTTGTTTGACAATCATTCAAAGTGATCATCATTAAAGCACGTATACAAAAGTGAAAGCTGCCTTTTAAAGAGATTTTATTTTTAACTCCTAAAAGAGGATACATTGGATGTGTACGTGTGTTGTTGTTTTTTTAATAATAAAAACCTGTAATGTTTTGTCAGTGCCACAATGTGTTATGCATTGCAAAGTCTACTCAAGTGAATCTCCTTTGTAAGCCTCTATTTCTCTCTGGTGGATCTTAATAAAAACTTTTCTGTTTTGTCGTCTTGCATTAGGTTTTTGTTTTACGCTAGAGGGCAGCATTGAGTAAGTTTTTTGTGACTTTTTGGTAGTGTTAGACAAATTCTCAAACTTGAATCACGGTGTCTATTACAGCTAACAATTTGATTTATTTTGACGTTATTCAGTCATCTTTTTATTGTGACTTCACTTTTTTAATTTAACAAATACATTAATTTCAGCAGGGTCTTTTGGGGTTAAAAATACCATACATTTATGTTGTTTTGTAATTTCTGGTCTACTGTCACAAACAATTCTTTTTAACGTTGTTTTTTGTTTATGTTCAAATATGTGTCAAAAAGTCTTGGCTAAGAAGCAACATTCATATATTATTTTATTGTAACTTCTGCTTTGCCCAGAATTACATAAATTTCTCTAGTTCTTTCCCACTTTTTCAAAAATTAACCAGCACCTAATTTTTGCCCTTTAATATGTCAGAATAAAATAATAATAATAATTTGCAGGACCTTGGTGCTATAAACACAATATAGGACGGCTCAGTGGAGGGGGCACTTGAGGGCATCCTGGCCCTGAAGTGTCTATACCTGGATCACAACCTGCTGGCAAGCGTACCGACGGACCTTCCGGCTTCTCTTGAGGAACTTCGACTAGACAACAACCATGTGAGGTTGATGTCGGAATCATCTTGGGCTCGCTGTCCTGGCCTTTTGGTTTTAAGCCTCAGCAACAACAGTCTGGGTGATGGATTGGGATCTCTTTCGGATGCTGTGCTGTTTCCCCTGCGCCACTTGAGGACTTTGAACTTGGATCACAACCAACTGGTGAACGTTCCCCTTGGGTAGCCTCTGTCTGTCAAGGAGCTGTACATCAGAGGGAATCTCATCGAGCATTTCAGTGGCAAAGCATTCAGTGAGATAAGCCAAGTGGTGATTTTGGACCTGAGTGCCAACAGACTGAGCAACAAAGGCTTGCCCAAAGATGCTTTCCTCAAAGCCACGCACCTGGAGAGCCTCAACCTGGAGGGAAACAGATTCAAAAAAGCACCCCGACACCTTCCGTCGTCCATCAAAACATTAAACCTCGAGAGCAACCTAATCTCCACAGTTAGAAAAATTGCTTTCAACTCCTTACGGAATCTAGAAAATCTGGGACTGGGTCGGAACAAGATCTCCAAACTTTCTCCGAGCTCATTCTTGAGTTTGCCTGCATTGCACCAGTTGGACCTTTGCCACAATACCTTGCGCCAGGTGCCCAGACAGCTACCCCGGAGCCTCCACACGGTGGCGCTCACTCACAACAAGATTCAGTCGGTGCCCCGGGATGCCTTCTGCTGGGGTCAAGCGGGCTCCAGCCTCAGCAGGCTGGTCCGGGTGCAGTTAGCCAACAACGTGATGGACATGGGAAAGCTGAACTCCAAGGCTTTCAGGTGCTTAAGGGGATTTCAGGTCGTGCATTTCTACTAAAACAAAGGCATAGGAGACAGGCAAATGACTGCTATATTGTTTAAACTTGGTGTACGAAGCAGGATTCACTTGTCAATTGTATTAAAATCTCAGCGTGTGTCCAGTTTCACCAAAAAGTCCAGGAATACGCTCTAATTCCTTGTTCACTACCATTTAACCAACAATTAGGCATCATGGAGTTCAATTCAAATGTCATAGAAAACTAAACTTCAAATGCAAAATTATTTAGCTTCATTTGGACTGTGTTACCATCCCAAGAAATTAGAATATTACATGAGAAAAAACAATTCAAATTATTTGAATATGTAGAAATTAGGTGAGCATTGGCATTTTGGAATGTATTTTCTCATATTTGAAATTAACATAAGAGAAATAATAACTGGACTGTGCCAAGTCTTAACATCTTTAGTGTGAATTTATACTAACATATGTATGTATATATATTTTTAAGTACATCCCTAAATGATTTAAATGATTATATTTCTGTTATTGAATGATTATTTGTCATGATATTGTCTAATTTTAGGAACAGGCAAAAAATGCTATTTTCTCAGTTTTTATAATGTTTAAAATAAGATTTGAATCACATTCACTAAAGCTCAATGTTTGGGACACTTTGATTCAAAATGAAATGTAATTTTAGAGTTAATTGTCCATTTATACATTTTCTTTGCTGGGGAGCGAAATGGCCCATAATAAACCGTATGATGTTTTATTCTTTATATTCAGCTAATTAACTAAATGAACTTTTCTACAGCAGTCAAATTTTATTTAGGTGAGGGTAAATATATTTTTAATAGTATGTGCTGTGTATTCAATCTACCTCAGTGTTTCTATAATTAGGACACATTTTTGCTCTTTAATACAGAATAGAGTTCCCCCAATTTTTTTTGTGTGTGTGTTTGTAAATATGTGCTAATATATTAAGACGACTGCATTTGCTGATGTTCCTAACATAAATAAAGCACTGTACTGCTTCAGTCAACAAAACTTGCTTCTTGGAAAAAAGTGACCACTAGATGGCGGTAGAATACAGCGACAATATCGCATCGTGACAGTTGCTTGAATCTTTGCACTAAACTGTCCATTGATGCAAACATATGCATGAGGAAGTTTACCTTGTGGGTTCAAATGCTATATTTTAACTGCAAAGATTTCTACGAGGAAGCGAAAGACGTTTAGGATCAGAATGCTATTTGTTCATGTATGTTTTGCATCACTTGATGCAATTCCTCTCAGCAACGTGGCACCGCACCCACGAAGGCCCTGGGAACGACGAGGAGGAGGGGGGAGGGACTGAAGAAGCGAGGAAGGAAGGAGGGATGATGGGGGAAGGATAGAGGATGGATCCAGGCGCTTTTGGCTCGGTGTCCGGGAAGGGAAGAGCTGTGGCTGGAGAGACAGCTCACCAGCACCTCCCTACAGTCCAGCAGGACCCTGACAGAAAAAAAAGTACCTGGAATCACCCCCACAATCCTGTCTTTTACATTATAGTTTTTTATTTACTGTATTTTATTTTTACAGTGCAGAGTCAAGAATGCAATCAGGTGCAGTCAAAATCAGTCATCAGCCTATTTTACATTTAGCTGTAGGAAGTGGGATTTTCTAAGAAAATGCTGCTGTGTTTTACTGAAGTGTTTCCAGATGAAGCAATTTTTTAACCACTTGCTCACCCATTAACATTGTTGTTATTTACTCAAGGCCTTAAAGCACGTCCTTGTGTTGTGGTTCTCACCACATCTAGCTTGACTGGAAGTCCAACCACATATTAAGTGGCTGTTTTGTAAACACTTGAAAGCCTCTTTTCTTAAAGGAAAAATAACAAAAAAAATAAATAAAATAAATACAAATAAAAAGGCATCATCTTAAAATGTTTCCCTAACTGTAGTGGTGACCATCAACACAAGAGGCGACAGGAAGGACATACTTGATCATTCGCTGTCCTCTTTTGAAGAATAAGGAAAAAAGGCCCTGGTGAAGGGTTAACCGAAATCCACAGCAGAGTGTGATTGCACGCAAGGGAAAGGAGGTGGCGCTTGAGCTAGTCAAGAGAGGAGCAGAGGGAAGGAGGGGAACCATGGGAGCCAGAGGGACCTCCGCACACATGCATGTGGCCTATATCGCAGGCACCATCCACGGTTCCACGGCATGCGCCCTCTTAACACATTCATCTGCCTTTTAAATAGTAAAACCCATTTATTTTTCCTGCTACCCCCTGGAGTACCTCCACAAGAAAGCCATTGGGGGTCCAGACAGCAGCAGCTAGTGGCCTGTAAAAACTGACAAGAGAAAGTAAGGATAATGAGAGAAATAATGAACAAACAAACACTTTTTTGCCCACGCACTGCGGGCCCAAAATGGATGCTAAATAATCATAATGCAGCTGCTGGGGTGTGATCATTAAAGTGTTAGGAAGTATAATTTGGTGAAAGGCAGTGGAGTCCAAATAGAGTGGTGCCTTAAGACTCAACTTATTTCACAAGCAGCATTTTTGGCAGAGTGTATAATTCCTAATTCAAATAAAAAAAGAGGATTCAAGTTTTTTATTGCTACAGCCAGTTGAAGTTTACTGTCCAACAAAGAGAGACTTACATTTAAAACAAACACATAACATTGCCATACTGTAATGTCCACCAGCTTAATGTTAATACATTATTAGAAATGCCATAGCAATGCAAACGAATAGCATCTGTGTGGCGGTGTTATAATCCTTTCTCAAATCAACTCAATTTATAAACCACTTTAAAATAACCATCGCAGCATCCAAAGTGCTGTACATGGAATAAAAATCAGGTCGGAAGGTCATTCAAAGGGACAGCTTGGCAACTGAAAAGGCTTGATCCCCTCTGAGTTTACGCTTAGTCCTCGGTACCTCCATTCGAGACTGGTCTGCTGAGCTGAAGCATCGGGCAGGTGCGCAGGTTCTGGTAATAGATGGATGGATTCTACTGCCCCCAGGTGGGCAAGTTGTGCAACCAGTAGGAGCAGCGCAGTGTCCATTGAATTAAAGGAAAAATTTGTCATAAACTTTTTGTATTTATATTCTATTTAATTATGGCATTACTCCATAAAAAAAACGCAATTAAATACAATAAAAACAGAAAAAATATTACACAGTCTTATTATTCTATTTTTCTTACAAAAAAAACTTTAAAAAAAATGTTAGTTGCAAGTGTGGTCACACAACAACAAACAAGGTCTTCTCAAAGTTGCCAAAAACACAACTGCAAGTCCACTTCAAGTTTCAGTGTGTAGCTATTTGTTAAGTCGACTCGTCGATTAGTTGACTAATTGGTTCAACCCCTACTTCAAACACCAAAATTAAACTGTCAATATGCCAGTGGTTGTTTTATTCTGGTGTGTGAAACGGATCCAAGTCACACAGCAACCAGAGTGGAGGAGCTCATTCGTCAGGCTGTATGCCTCCAGATGTGCACTGCAATTGACTGGCGACCAGTCCAGGTTGAGTGAGACCCATCTCACAACAACCCTGATCATGATAGGCAGTGTCGAAAATGAATGCATGCAAGTTGAAACCACCTTTGATCGTTTGATTGTTTGATAGTGATCCATCTCAACTTTTCAAGGTCTTTCCAGCTCATTTGTGGGCCACACTTCGGACACCCCTGTTTTCAGCATTTAGGTGCAGTACATCTGTGGAACTTCATAGCTTGGATCACTTGAGCAGACATGGATAATGAGTTTTTTTCGGAATACTTCAATTCCATCATCCAGTGTGGATTTTAATGACACCATTGTTGACTCATCAGGCCCATGGCGACACACGCACACTCACAGGTGGTCTTGTAAAATTCCCCTCAGCCATCTGTCGGCCTCGGGGAGCAAAACTATAAAGCAGGTCACCGCAGGAAACGCTTGCCCTTCTGCTTCCTGTCCAGCCTCAGTCGCAGTCTAGACAGCCAAGCCAATAACAGAACATTGTCGCTGGAGTGTGCAAAACGTCAACTGAGTATTAAAGGTCATATGTGCAGTTTTCAAACGCCGGGAGCAGACGTTACCGAAGCCAATACCCTCTTGGAGACACCACAAGCGGAAAAAACGAAGTGTAGGCGACTCTGCGGCAGTCAGCAAAGTGCATAATTTGACATTTTGAGTCATTTGACACACAAAGTGTTGCCATTCTTGCTCGGGTCTCTCATTTAGCAGTTGTAAAAGAGATTTGAGGACACTGAGATGTGAGTATGTGTTAATGTGACCAATCATCACAAATGGGCTTTTTATTTTTTTTATTTGGGGTGACATTTGGGCACACATACAGGACTGTAATGTATGTTATGTTACCTTACTTTTGATGACTTATTGCTATTCTGCAATCAAATACGCTAAACGTTCAAATGGCACATAATTGCCATTTGTAAAAGAAGGTACATACTGTAGAGTTGACATCTAAATAAGCGTCTCATTTGGGGGAGGCATTGTATTACTTTCCACGTACTTTATGGTGGAGGTATAAAATACTACTTTCACACCCAAGTTAAAATCATGCTTCGCTTGCGTTTCTCACAGGAGTGTGACCGTGCAGGATACTACAAACATAGCTGCTTCATTCACCACACCACAAGAGAGAAGAGGAGGGGCTCCTCATTCTCCTCCAAAAACGGGTGGCCATCTCAACTTTATCCTACCCGTCATCCCTTGATGATTTCCTGCAAAAAAGTGGCTTTAAACACAGACGATATTTTATTTGTTAATGAATAACTTGTTAATGAATGTATTAAAGCCACTCAGACCAATATCATCCTCGGGCGTGAGAGAAAGTGTTAAAGTGTGTCTCTGTGCATTACTACCCGAGTGTGACCAAGTAGGAGGACCGTGACGCAAAGTTGGATGTGGCGGCGGGACGTTTGTGGTGCAGACGCTGGAGTAAACTGGGAATAATCCAAAAGAAACAAACTGATTGACTGCTGAGCGCGGACAAATCCAGATGTACGCCATCAGTCGGAAAGGCCTAATGAGTAAAAAATACTACAGTGGCAGCAGATGCTTGGATGAGGAGCACCGGTGGAGTACTTCATTTCATGCGCAGAATTCGGACATGTGAAAAAGTCAATGATGAAACGCGATTTACGGCCCTCGGCGGCGAGTCCGCATCCGTGTCACAGCTTTAAATGGATCAACGTACGGGGTAATTACTTTGATTGCAGTACACTAGAAGAAACAAAAGAGCTGTCTTGACTGCAGACGCTACCGCACGGCTTCGTCACTTACAAAATTAGAGCATTAGGAACAGGATTATGTGACCACTTAGGAGCAAACCACTGTGTCCAATCAGGATAGGCCCCAGATTCCAATCCAGAGGCAAATGGGCTGTCGTGACCATATACGCAATGACACCGCGTAGCTTAGTAAACTATTAGAGCAGCAGGAACAATAATGGACCAAAAACTTTTTTTATGCATAATTGGTTTTGACTATACATTTGATTACTTATCAACGAGTCATCGTTAGCACAGCCGAAACACGAATGTGTGATCATTTAACAAAAGCACATATAGTCACAGTTACCTGTACATTTGGCTCCTTACCAACAGGTCTAAATTAGAACAGCAGGAACAAGGGAACGTGATCACAAAATCAAGTTTAGGAGCGGATACCTATGATCACACCTTTGATTCCCTGAGTGACGGCATCCCAGTAAAGCATCAGTTTTGTGAATGCATACAAGACATCATTTTGAACTGTCGGAGACAGACGGGTTTCGACCACACAGCTGAAGCAATAAACTACAAAGTTTAAACTAAACGTTGACTGATCAATGCCTTCGTAGCAGGAGGACCCTTTCTGACTTGTCTAGCCAGAATCAGGAAGTTTATTGCGGTATAACCGGCATCACTGTGTTCAATCAGGATGAGCCCCGGAGACCAGTCAGGTTTGCCAAGGTCGTGGATGATGATGGACTAAACCATCAGGGTTCCAAATCCATGATTTCCGCAACGGTCAAGTCCAGACAGGCGCCTCCAGTAATAGCAGCGGGAATACGTTGTAAGTCGTTTCATCAGGCGACAAGCTGATGTTGTTCCTGCTCTGGGCACGGATACGCACCCACCCCACCACCACCACCACCATCCCCACCACCTCCACTTGCAACATTTTTCATGTTGTTGTCAAACGTTTCAAGATGTTTGGTAGGAAATTTCCATCAGATACCCTGCCAATTTTTGCCAAACATGGCCAAGATCTTTCCTAAAAGAATCAATGGAGCGGACGCTGCTGAGCAGGCAAACACACACACACACACATTTATATATATATACTTCATTCACTACAACATTAAAACCAAAATTACTGAATGAAAGCATAAATAAATAATAAGTTTATTGATTAATAGTCATAGTATTTTTTTTGCTTATTGATTTTATTAATAATGATAGTGAAATCATTTATTAGTTGTTAATTCTTTGTGAATTTTTTCTTATCAAATAAAAATACACCCATTTGGATCCAAAATAGAACATAGAATTTAAACACAAATAAATAAATAAATACATTTCTGCATATAAATAAATAAATAAATACATACATAAATACATAAACAAATAACATCAGTATTCCATGGTTAAGTTGTTCAAAAAGAAGTGTTATTGATTTCATTAATAATGATAACGAATGAAATAAAATTTTGATGATTATAAAAATAAAATTTAAACTTAATATTCCGAAAAGATGCAGCATAATATAACGTAAAAAAATGCATTGCTTCTTCTTTTTTTAATACAGAATTTAAACACACATATTGATGCTGAAAAAAAATGCTCACAAAATCTGGATATGCATGCATAGAATAATAATGATCATAAAAACAAAAATACATTTTGCTTGCATACACCTTTTAGTTCCTCAAAGTGCATGTGATTAAAAGATCAACTTAACTTGAGTGTGCCTGACTGACATAAACGATCCTAGCTTAGCAAATAAAAGAGAGGGAAAAAAAATCACTGACTGGCTCAGAATATGTCCTGTCACGTTATTGTCCAGATTCCATTAATACGTCTGAACACGCTCAAGTAATGCAAACTAAAAATCATTTTCTAACATGTCAAAAAGGAAGCAAGAAAATCATATTTAATTGTTGAAGTTCAGCCGTGGGTGTCGTCTGATGTGATTTCAATTAGAGATAGACCGATTATTGTCTGGGCCAATTATCGCCGGCAATATTCAGCATTTTGACAAATATCGGCATCGGCCATTTTGAAGAATCTTATGGCCGATAATAGATCCATTTAAAAAAGTGTTCAGGGTTAAAAAAAAAAAAGAAAATCAAGGAATTAATCATTTAAATTTTCATAGATGCTTCTGAACCTTGGAACTCTCTGCAGCATTTGTTTTTGTTACTAAGATAAGTAAAATTTTAATATTTGAGCTATTTTGAAATTTTTAAACAAGTTTATTTACTGTAGCAAACAATAGGGAGTTTTTTTTTTACTTAATTTTTTATTTAACTTTTGAAGACATGCTACTGCTCCTTTTTGTTAGATGTCTATTGACTAAGATTTTTTTTTTTATTCCAATATTTTACAAACCCTAAACGTTGTTCAATAAACATGCTTGAAAAAAAGAACTGGAGTTTGTATTTTTTTTTATTTTTGATGCCAATATTTTTTCCCTTTTAGTGAAAATGAATATCAGCTCCAAATATCGGTTATCGGCGTCCTTGACTACTAATAATCGGTATTGGTATCTGCCCTGAAAAAAACATATCGGTCTATCTCTAATTTCAAGACAGGACATGTTCAACTAACTAAGCCCTTTAACAGCATTTACGACACAATTACAATAATTTACAACAATTAAATCTCACGTAAGGCCTTTACATGCACATAACGTATCATATTATATGACACCATGCAACTATGGCCTGCCCCATGGGAACTCTGAGTGGCAACTCATTGGAGAAATCTGTTTGGAAGCAGTTGTGATACACTGGCATCCCCCCACATTATCAGTTTTCTTCCATATTTTGAAAGCTATTTGTATTAAGGCTGAGAAAAGTAATAGCTAATTTGTCTCCAACAAGATGTTCATTTTGCTGTTAAAAACTTTTGAATTGGTTGAGTTAGTGTGATGCTTTTACAAGCCGTTTGTTGGGTTTGTACGGTGGTTGGACTCTCTGTGTGTGATTCATTTTGTTTGGAAGACATCTAACGAGAAGCCGAAGGGGGAAAATGTCCATATGACTTTCAAAGCATTTTTTTTTTTCATTTAAAATATTGGAGTCTGACACACAAAAAGGATTCTGGGAGAGAGTTGTACTTCACTGGCAAAGCTTGTTGGCCGCTCACCTCGCTATCAAGCCAATCAAAAGTCAAGTCAAGTCTTAATGGAAAGAGAGGAAAGCCCGGCCAATCCAGGAGATACATGGGACCCATTACAGCTCCTCGGTAGCCGTTAAACGCTTGTTGCCAATACAGATTTGTGGCAAGACTCTGGCTATGAGAAAGGAATGATGGATGGGAGTAAAATGAGATTGCACGCGTGTTTGTGTATAATTTATTTTGGTATATACAAGCGTTTACAGTATAGAGAGATGGCCACTATGTCTGTGTAGAGGATGATCGTTGAGCAATCTGACTGGATGCTCAGCAAGTAGCCTTATAGCCATGACTTGGGGTTGGTGTAAGGTTAGGGTTAGTGTACTCAAACTCAGGACATCAATGCTTTTTGTGGGGGAAGGTGCTGCTATGAACAGGCTAAAAAAAACAATAATCATAATAATAGTAGTCATCATAAAATACAATGAATTATGTAACTTTTACTTAATTAGTAAACAACAAAATATTTGAAAGTTATCTGATTTTATTAATTGAATAAATTTTGAAATATCAAATACAAAACATTGTAAAAATATTATTAAATGGACATCACTGTGACGATACCATTGATATACACTTGCATTCACAAAGCTATAAAAAAAGCAACTCTCAAAATATTATATTAATGTTAAAATATTAAATAATGCATTTTATAGTGGTTAGTTTAGTTCTGTTTATTTATTTAAAATATTTTAAAAAACAAAATTAGATAAATATTCAGTTACCACATCTAAAATATGAATTCATCATTAAAATGATACAATATTCAGTTCATTAAAAAACTGTAATTCAGTTCATAATTTTAAACATCAATACAGAATGAATGAATATTAAAATTGTGTTAAAAAATAATAATAATATAAAAATAAACATACAATAATAACATAATTGAATTGTTGCCCCCCCCCTCCGTGAGTCATCACCTTATCGTGGTGGAGGGGTTTGTGTGTCCCAATGAGCCTGGGAGCTATGCATGGAGCTTCATGCCCCTGGTAGGGCCACCCAAGGCAAACAGGTCCTAGGTGAGGGACCAGACAAAGCATGGCTCAAACGACCCCAATGATGACCACAAACCTTGGATCTTCGTTTCCCTTGCCCGGACGCGGGTCACCGGGGCCCCCCTCTGGAGCTAGGCCTGGAGGTGGGGCTCGAAGGCGAGCGTCTGGTGGCCGGGCCTATACCCATGGGGACCGGCCGGGCACAGCCCGAAAAGGCAACGTGGGTCCCCCTTCCCATGGGCTCACCACCGGTGGAAGGGGCCAAAGGGGTTGGGTGCGCAGTGAGTTGGGTGGCAGCCAAAGGCGGGGGCCTTGGCGGTCTGACCCCCGGCTACTGAAGCTAGCTCTGGGGACATGGAATGTCACCTCTCTGACAGGAAAGGAGCTCGAGCTGGTGTGCGAGGCTGAGAAGTTCCGACTAGATATAGTCGGACTCACCTCCACACACGGCTTGGGTTCTGGTACCAATCCTCTCGAGAGGGGCTGGACCCTCTTCCACTCTGGAGTTGCCCACGGTGAGAGGCGCAGAGCAGGTGTGGGCATACTCATTGCCCCCCAGCTAGCCGCCTGTACGTTGGGGTTTACCCCGGTGAATGAGTGGGTAGCCTCCCTCCGCCTTCGGGTGGGGGGACGGGTCATGGCTGTTGTTTGTGCTTATGCACCGAACAGCAGCTCAGAGTACCCACCCTTTCTGGAGTCCTTGGAGGGTGTGCTGGAGAGCGCACCCCCTGGGGACTCCCTCGTTCTACTGGGGGACTTCAACGCTCATGTGGGTAATGACAGTGAGACCTGGAGGGGCATGATTGGGAGGAATGGCCCCTCCGATCGAAACCCGAGTGGTGTTTTGTTATTGGACTTCTGTGCTCGCCACGGACTGTCCATAACGAACACCATGTTCAAGCACAAAGTCGAAGTCGCCGAGGTGGTTGGAAAGCTTCTCGGTGGCAGGGCCTCGGGGGTGGATGAGATCCGCCCGGAGTTCCTAAAGGCTCTGGATGTTGTGGGGCTGTCGTGGTTGACACGTCTCTGCAGCATCGCGTGGACATCGGGGACAGTGCCTCTGGATTGGCAGACCGGGGTGGTGGTTCCCCTTTTTAAGAAGGGGGACCGGAGGGTGTGTTCCAACTTTAGAGGGATCACACTCCTCAGCCTCCCAGGTAAGGTCTATTCAGGGGTGCTGGAGAGGAGGGTCCGTCGGGAGGTCGAATCTCGGATCCAGGAGGAGCAGTGTGGTTTTCGTCCCGGCTGTGGAACAGTGGACCAGCTCTACACCCTCAGCAGGGTCCTCGAGGGTGCGTGGGAATTCGCCCAACCAGTCCACATGTGCTTTGTGGACTTGGAGAAGGCGTTTGACCGTGTCCCTCAGGGAGTTCTGTGGGGGGTGCTTCTGGAGTATGGGTTACCGAGCCCCCTGATACGGGCTATTCGGTGCCTGTACGACCGATGTCAGAGTCTGGTCCGCATTGCTGGCAGTAAGTCGAATTTGTTTCCTGTGAGGGTTGGACTCCGCCAAGGTTGCCCTTTGTCACCGATTCTGTTCATAACTTTTATGGACAGAATTTCTCGGCGTAGCCGAGGCGTTGAGGGGGTCCGGTTTGGTGGCCTCAGCATTGCATCTCTGCTTTTTGCAGATGATGTGGTGCTGTTGGCTTCTTCAAGCCGTGACCTCCAGCTCTCACTGGAGCGGTTCGCAGCCGAGTGTGAAGCGGTTGGGATGAGGATCAGCACCTCCAAATCCGAGACCATGGTCCTCAGTCGGAAAAGGGTGGAGTGCCCTCTCCAGGTCGGGGAGGAGGTCCTGCCCCAAGTGGAGGAGTTCAAGTATCTTGGGGTCTTGTTCACGAGTGAGGGTAGGTTAGAGCGGGAGATCGACAGGCGGATCGGTGCAGCGTCTGCCGTGATGCGGACGCTGTATCGGTCCGTTGTGGTGAAGAAGGAGCTGAGCCGAAAGGCAAAGCCGAAAGAACAAGATCCCGGATACAAGCGGCCGAAATGAGTTTCCTCCACAGGGTAGCCGGGCTCTCCCTTAGAGATAGGGTGAGAAGCTCGGTCATCCGAGAGGGACTCAGCGTCGAGTCGCTGCTCCTCCACGTTGAGAGGAACCAGTTGAGGTGGCTCGGGCATCTGGTTCGGATGCCTCCTGGACGAATCCCTGGGGAGGTGTTCCGGGCATGTCCTACCGGCAGGAGGCCCCGGGGACGACCAAGGACACGCTGGAGAGACTATGTCTCTCGGCTGTCCTGGGAACGCCTTGGGGTCCCGTCGGATGAGCTGGCTGAAGTGGCTGGGGAGAGGGAAGTCTGGGCTTCCCTGCTAAAGCTGCTGCCCCCGCGACCCGACCCCGGATAAGCGGAAGAAGACGGACGGACGGACGGATAATTGAATTTTTTTTTTTTAAAGAATAAATGGAAGTATATTAAATGAAATTGAAATGCATTTTATTTAAATAAATAAAAATTTTGTTCCCATTATGGTATAAGCATATGTAAGCGAGTTGTCTTTGGCACTTAGTTTAATCACTGTTTGTGGTTGTGGTCAATCAAATATATAGCTTACACGTTGTATATTTTGTCTAATTGGAAATAAACCGTTTTTGAAGAAAAGCCACTGTTGTGATGTGGATCTTGTCCAAGCACTTTAACAAGCTTGGAAACAAATATAGATAAAATGTCAAGCCACCAAATTTGAACATTTCCACACTTCCTCCTGGAAATGATTGACGTGCATATCAAATCAACATGGACTTCGTTCACTTAATTAGCTACAGAAGGCATTCTAAGAGTCGTCGTCTTACCTGTCTTACTTGTAAACACAAAGTACCGACCTCAGCATGTACTTGTTCCATTCCATCCACTCCGAATCTCCGCCTTTCTTCTAATCAAGAGCTTAATCCAACTGGAGCTTGATCCAGTTGGAAAAACGGCGTCGCCATATTAAACCGACCAGCGCTTAAACGCTCGTAATATTAGCTCAGCCTTTTTGTCTTGCAATTTGATTCTTCTTCTATTATTCTGCTAAAGCTCCTTGGTGTAATAACTTGTAAACCCAACAAATCACAATTAATTGAGTCGTCTGGCAAGCTGGCACACTGATGGGCAACTGTGTTTGCCGACATTAGCATATCCTGGATTTTGGGCTGCGACAGAAATGTTCCCTTGGCCAGTTACCTAGGAGACGGCACAGACAGCGAGTGTAAAGTAATGCAGTCATTGCAATTGTAAGACGCTGAAATCTGATCAGAATGTCTTGGTGAAGCAGCATGCGGCTCATCAGCCAATTGGCCATTTTTTCTTTCTAGTTGAATAGAGACAGACAACTTCAAAACAAGCATCAGATAGTGAACAAAACCACATTATGACAGACCACTAACTTAATGCTAACACACAATACAAAACGTCATAGGTGGGCTAGCAAAAGTAGCATTGATGGTGTGGTAGATGATAACACATGAACAGACTATATAACGATACTCACATGCATCTATTCTTTATCCACTTGTAAAAAATGGTTAATATTACTGCAGCTTACTGAGTCAATTAGTTGTGAAACTCTTATTCGAAATCATGATGCACAACCTATTTAAGCTGATACATCAAGAAATTTACATAAACTTAAATACCGTGACGAGCCAATTTTTCTTATTTAACATGCTACACAAATTCTCAAATGTACTACTTTTAGTTGTTTTTTGTTGTTGTTGTTTTTTTTTTTACAAAAGTATCTGTACTTCTACACACATACAGAGTGTACATTTTCCACTTCTGTGCTAGTCAGAAGTTCAAATGGGATTAAAACAGCTTTAAATGAGCAACTAATTTCAGTGAATGGATGTTACTTTGCCCTAATGAGCAACCACTGTGTGTGTTTGCATGTTTGTGCCTGTTACAAAAGAAAACAGTCCAAACATTGAAGCAAACTTCTTTCACTATCACATGAATACGCATCAACAGCCAGATTCGTTTGCATTGGCCCAATAAGGTCATTTCCCACAGGGCCCCGAGCGTGTGTGTGTGTGTGTGTGATCTGTTTATTCCATTAGCCGAGATACAGTCAGTCAAAAAATGGGGACAACTTTGTTCCCGTTCCTGCAAAAGGATTTAAGAATCCATTCAGTCTGGGATTTACTTCCACACTCCCAACTCTCATTCTTCAAATATTTCCACTTAGTATGAATATAAAAACACCAGTTGGTCTATTGAGGAATAATGGTGGAAACAGTGACTGAAGTAAACAATCTGTTTTTTAAAACAGCATCTTTTTTTCATTTCAGGTGCAAGCCGCGATGTATTGAAGAGAAAATGCAAAAGTCAACACACCAGTTCAGCTTATGTGCTCCAATTCAAGAGAAATCTTCTGTAATTTGTGGAAAATTTGAGCTTGTGTTGACCTTTCACTTCTATGGAAAAACATTTCTGAACAAATAAGCGTCCTGTGTTTTTTCAACTTCTTGACATTTCTTTGTAGGTCTACTCATGGCAGAAGTGTTACGCAAAATTCTTGTTGCTAAGTGTTACTGCCTTACAGGGATGAATTTTCGAACCCTTTTGTCAAAGTCTGACCTCGGGAAGCTGACGTACTTTTATGGCGAGTCATCGAACATCCGCACGCAATGTTGAAATCTTAAATGATTCACAATTTTGTGACGCAGGTCAGGTGGTTCAAATATAGCAATCGACCAAAATCTTAAGGAGGAATTTGTCTTTGAAGAAGCCCTAGAAATTACCTAAACTGACCCTAAAATGGACAATTCAAACCAAAATGACAGAGTTTTGTTCATGGCTTTCGTCAGAATTTTTTGTGGGTCTCTGTGTGATATATGAAAAACATCCAATTTCATATTGCAAAACAATGCTGGCTTCAGGGGCTGAATTTACAAATATTCTTTGTTTGGATGTGGACTCAAATGCAGGGAAGTCAACGATGCAGGGGTGCTAAAAGAAAGTTATTCTAACAAGGATGAGAAGGCAAACATCACTAAGTAAATCAAAAAAACAGAGATATAAACTTCATGGACAAGAATGGACAATGAACTGACAAGGACTGAATGCCAGCCTGGGACTAAGTACACACAAACTGACAAGACAACGTGGCTGAGGAAATAAATAAATAAATAACTTTAATGCAACACTGACCGAGGGCTTTTCCTCTTCATTGTCATTGTCAATTAACTAAGATGCTTTCCATTATGTGCCACAGATTGACAGATCAAGAAAAACCCATTACTCTTTTGAAAGCATTATTTTCACATTTGCTACACAATTTTGGTACCATTCTTCATTTCCTCCCTCCAGTAGACTCAATCAGCACTTTAAAGCTAAGAATTCAACCCCAGTTGATAAAATTAGCTTTTCCTTCACCCACTGGCAC